>NW_007728863.1:71170-74955 GCF_000696425.1 Galeopterus variegatus | reverse complement strand
ATGACTGTGTCTACTTCTAGGGCTGTTATGAGAAAGAATCAAAACAATGCAAGTAGTGTTTAGTGTGACATTTGGCACATGGAAGGATTTGATAAATGTTGGGTGTTATTTTTGTTGGTTCTGTTGTTGTTGTTGTTAAAGCATTTGCAAGATCTTTCTGTAGAAATGAATGTAGACTTATTTATGTTATCCTGGAAAATGCTGACAGAACTGAAAGAGGTGCCAGCTAAAAGGAAGAGTTTGTGAACAGGTTTGGTTTCACATAAGATCTTTCTGTAGAAATGAATGTAGACTTATTTATGTTATCCTGGAAAATGCTGACAGAACCGAAAGAGGTGCCAGCTAAAAGGAAGAGTTTGTGAACAGGTTTGGTTTCACATCCTGTTTGTACCACATAATGCCAAGTGATCTTGAACAAATCCCTCAGCCTTACTCAGTCTCCGTTTCTCACGTCACTGAGCACTTGCTGCGGCTGTTCACTGTGCTGGGCACTGTGGGTAGAGTTGGCAGGGCCTCATGTCACTTCATTGTGGTTACTCAAGCAGGAGCCAGATGACTATCCACAGGGATTTGGAGGGCTTGCAAAAAGTATTCCTGTGAAGGATGGAAATTTTTATTAAATCTTAAAGGATTCTGACAAGAATCTTTGTTTCCATTCTTAAAAATCTTAGAAGTAAAACTCGTTCTCACTTTCAAGTTGTCTTCATCTGATTTGGTATAAGGCTGGTCCCCAAACAGGAATTCATTCAAAATTATTTTCCTTGGGATAGCATTTGGCCTTTGAAGTTGACTAGATTTCTTTATTTCCTGAGAGGAAAAAGAGGAAAAAAAAAATGAGACTTTGGAACCAGAGAGAGGTTTAAGCCCTGCTTCATTACCAGCTACATGTGAGACCTTTGGACAAGTACTCAGCCTCCCTGAACTGAGTTTTTTAATCTGTAAAATAGAGCTGATGACTCCTGCCTCGAAGGATTGTTTTGGGGCTTAAATGTGCCATGGGGTAGAGAGCACGCATTGTGGTGCCTGACATAGAACAAGGCCCTGCCTTCTTTGACAGTGCCACCAGCAGTCCCAGTGTTCACAGCTTCATGAGCCAGCCTCTACTCTAAGAGCAGTAGGTGCTGGCCTTTTGGTGGTCACCCATCTCCTCAACCCAGTGACATTGTGCAGCTCCTTCCAGGTGCAAGCTGTTCTCTGGTAATGAGGAGCCTTCAAAAAGCTCATGGAAGATTTGTATTATCTTTTAATTCTATTTTCCACAAACCTTTTTGAAGTACCCTCATATATTTCCCACACTTTGGGTCCGTGGTTACCTAGGGATCTAACATCATGCTCTTTCTGTCCCCCTCGCCAAAAGAAGTCAGACAAAGCAGTTCACACTGAGGTCGAATGTCAGGAAGGATGCAAGTATTACCTCAATTACCTATATTGAGATTTTAATACTATGGCAAGCTGAAGACCAATGCAGTGAATCACAAATGACGGAATTATAAGATTCCTGGTAACCTTTATGAGGAAAGAATTTCAGAAACATAGTGGAATGCTTCATAGCATTATTCATTTTTACTTTTCAGTGGTGATTACATAAGGCTGTGATCTCCTTAATGGCAAACCCAAGTCTTGTTTTTACTGATACTGGTACATGGCACAGCCCCTGACACATTGTAGGTGTTCAATTAATGTAGACTAGATGTTCTTGAGGCCATGTCAGATGTGTACGTGTATTCCTAGCCCACACATCACTGCTAAACACAAACACAAACCATTTACAAAACACTTGGGAGTGGGGGAATTGGACAAAACAGAAGTACGTTGCTTTAGTGTTAAGGATAGAGGAAGTAATGGTTTTTCTAAAAAATGTTTTGTAACTGGGGAGAATTTCATAGAAGGAGTAGGATTTCGATTGGGCTTCCCAAGCCAAAGGAGTCAGCATGGCATGTATCCATCAAGAAGAGTGTTCCGAGCCCAGGAGGCAGCACAGATGGAGCTTCAGAGACTCCTAGTGAAGGGCTCTTCTCCCTGGGACAACTTGTCTGAATAGCTGGTTTTGAAAAACTGTACTCCTGCGTTTTCTTCTGACTTCATTTTCATTTCCTTTGAACACTTTAAACACTTCTTCTCCCACATATCCTCTCACACTTCTCCCACGCACTCCAGTCCTCTGTCTCTCCCACATACACAGCAGGGGGAAAAATGGGGCGCTCTCTCTCTTTCTCTCTGTTATATTAATTTCCTCTAATATTTTGCCCAGTAATATGACACAGAACAAGTTTCAGTTCATTAGTTGACAACTTTAATACTGTTCTCTTAAAATAGTCTAAGATTTGCTCTTTTCCTTAATAGCCAGCAGTAAATATCAGTTTTAATGTCCTTTCCTCCATTTCCTGAGGCTAAAATTTTCACAACATTAAACTCAAATTTGAACCTCCTAAAACTGCTCTGGAAAAAAAAAATCAGGTAGATTTATTTTACCATTTTTTTTCCTAATCTAAAAGGCAAATGTCATGAATTTTACACATTAAATGTATTTTTTAGCAAGGAAAAAACTCCAGGAAAAAAAAAATCAGTTTTACATGCCATTTACATTAAAGAGTACAAAATTGCTTTTAGTGGTGTCAGTAGTGGGATTAGGTCAAAACATATGAAATTGCCATTTTTGTAGATCAAGTCAAATATTGTCAATTTCACGTGCTTCAATCTAACATGGATTTATATTTATTTAGTATGCGTAGAATCCTTATAGTTGTCTTGATCCTGGAACGCCTAGATAAGGGTTATAGACAAAGATGATAGTATAAAAGGGGTCTTCAGAGGGTTCAGACCAAAAAAACAATCTATATTGGTTTTCTCATTTGAAAATGATGTTTAAGCAAAGCAGAAATATTTTTCAATTTCCCTTATTAAAAGTAACAGCTACCGTAGGTTTTTAAATGCCTAATCTTATTCAGTTCTCAATGTAATCTTTTTGAAGTAGATATTCCTATCATCACTTATAGATGTGCAGAGTCCAAATTCTAAAACTGAGTCTACTGGACAAAACCCACACTCTTTCCCTTCTATTACACTGCCCTATTGATTTTTTTTTTTTTAAAAAAAGACAAACCAAGTCTCTGAAATGCAATACCAATTATCATCAGCACTTGGTATTACAGGTATGTGTTGAGTTCTTTTCATAAAGACTTTGACTTCCTACAATTAGGCCTTTGAGATGAAATCTTATAAAGTAGGAAATCCTCTTATAGACCATGAACTCCTCAAGAACAGAGGCTATATCTAAATAATCCTCACAAACTTGGGACACAGCACAGAACTTGAAACATACTAACTCCCAAGTAAATGCTTCTAAAATTGGTAATTGAATGAGTAAATAAGTGAATGACTTTTACAATGGGAGAGACAGAATAGGCGCATAGCTCTTTGCAGAATAAAATATCTCATATAGTATATATGTATTTTTAAACCACAAGATAGAATCACAGAATTGTAACTCTGCAAGAAACCCCTTTGCACAACATTTGTTTGTTTGTTTGTTTAATAAATAAAGGAGCTAAAGTACAAAATTCAAAGCTAAGTGGTGACAGAAGATAGAGCCATATCCACTGAGCATTCTTGAAAATGCACCTACCCCTGGATTTTGCCACCTATTGGGACATAAAAGGGCTAATCTAAAGTAATGTATTATCTTAAATTATTCATATTTTGATACATAGGATATGTTTGTGTATATATATATATGTGAATATATGCATATACACATATAAATAATTGCAGCATAAATTTACTTT
>NW_007728863.1:62810-70787 GCF_000696425.1 Galeopterus variegatus | reverse complement strand
TTGTGTATATATATATATGTGAATATATGCATATACACATATAAATAATTGCAGCATAAATTTACTTTCTGTAGGGACATAGTTAATTGTTTTAATTGCATATAGCACTTCTGATAAAAATTAACATTAGCCAAGAATTTCCAGATGGCAGGAGAAGGACAAATACAAGTTTTTTGCTTTGAAACCCATAACCATTAACTAATCTCAGGTGGATTCGTGCCAAAGAAAGGAAATAAATGTAGACACTCACAAGCAAGCAAATAAGAAAAAAGTGGGATGAATTTTCATACATACAGCAGATACTTTTACACACATTATCCTGGAAAATACATTTAAATTATATATTTTCTTAGTGGATGATATATGTTTTTATGTACATTTATTTTCTTTGTCTCCTATTCATCCAAAAGCCACCGTTTTCCTGGATTACCTGACTTTCTCATTATTCCTGACTTTGAGGAGAAGCAACATTTAGAAATTACACATTCCCTGTGGATGGGTAGTGTGCATAATTATCTATTATCTAATATAATATTTAGGTTTTCATGTCACCAAATGCAACTTTTCCTTTAAGTGCTTTTTCAACCCCTATTTTGTTTTAGAGCCCATATTGAAATCATAACACAGTGATGTTTTCATGTCTTTAAAAAGGAAAAAGATGCTAGCAAAGGATGGGAGGGGGGGGTGGGGGGGGGGTTGATGGAGGTGATGTAAAAATCTTGAGCTGTGCCTATATCCAAAAGCCCAAGGGTGAGGTATTGTTGACTGGTGCTAAGCAAGGAGCAGGGACATAGGGGGAGGCGAACTTGGAGTCTAGAACATTCAGCATATAATGAGGATGTTAAGAAGGAGATTGAACATTCAGTCAGTTTTTTGATATGCAGCAGGGCTCTACATTAGACAGTAACGAGTAGGTTTTAAAAAAAAAAAAATGTTTTACAGCAGCTCCAGGGCCCTATAAATCCTAGGGAGCTTCCCCAGAATCCCAAGATAGAAAAACCCAAAATTAAGGCTTGTCCTTGACTTAAAGTCACAAAGCATTAAATATAAACAAGACAGCCTAAGATACAATTTAGTACAGATAATTTTGCTCTTTCAGTTTTTCCGGAGGAAGCTACTCGGGCTTGCCTGTATTAACATCTAACCTGGGCTGGCTGGTTACTCAGTTGGTTAGAGCACAGGGTTGGTAACACCCAGGTCGAGGGCCGGATCCCTGCACTGGCCAGCCACTCTGACATCTTAGTTGCAATGGTGGTGGAATAAGAAAACTTTTTATATTTCACAGCAAGTCAGTTTGGACTTCAAATGGACAACGCAATTCCGGAAATTAGGTGGTAAACACAGTCAGTTATAGGTTGTCCTCCCAACAACGCAGGAAAAATCAACCAGGGAAGAGAAAAGAGGATGCAGCAAGAAAGTGGAGGCAGATCGGTCAGAGGGGGTGGGTAGGAGAAAGGCAGGAGAGATCAGCAGCAGGAGGAGGGAGTAGAGACAGCCCAGCCCGTGGAGGAAAGGTACGCAAGGGGGAGAGCAGGGAATGTAGTCGCAGATGCAGACAGACAGATCACGAGAGGATCACAGAGGTGAGACCCTGAGGGGGCGGAAACGGGGAGGGAGGAAGCGGGGAGGGGCTAGAGCGGAAAACGGTGTCCAGGATTCAAGAGACCCCCACTTTCGCAGGGCAGTATACGTGGTGACTTTCCCAGGTGGTGTTAGGCGAAAGAGAAAACAATACAATAGGAAGCTGCATGCCATGCTAAGTAGAAAAGGGAAAAGATAAAGGATGACGATTTTAAAGAATCTAGAGTTACATCTCCGGGTTCCACGGAACTCCCGGTGCCAAGAACAGCAAGGCTAGTCATGTGTATTTTATTCTGGTGCTGGTAACTGTTCGTGCGTTGGATGGAGCTTGAGAGTTCCAGGTCCCCTGTTTCAGGCAGCCTCCAACGCTTCTTCCCCTTCTTGGTCAGCTGCTGCCCCTGCGCTTAGTGACTTAATGCTTGTTGGTCTCACAAGATGTGGCAGAACCCGCAGCCGGTCTGCGCCTGGAGCCAGCCTTTCATGGAACTGGCCCCCGTGTAGAGTGAAGTACAGTTCAAGGAGGGAGCTGAGTGGGGAGGCTCTGAACTTGGCCACAGGAATATTAAGAGGGTTTGACATTGATTAAGATGCTCCAGGGAATTGTTGAGCTCTCTGTAATACCCAAAGTGGCAGAGCTGCTGAGGGGAGCTGGCCCCTGCGCTGACCAATTGGGGCTGAAGGAAGCAGCCCCTACAGACCAAGACTGTGACGTGCCTGGAGGGGGCTGTTTATGGGGCTAGAAAGGTAAAGTGGCCCACAGTGATGACAGGCACTAGCAGGCGCTGGGGCTGCTGGCAGAAGGCATCCTTCTGTGATATGAGTGGGGAAAGGAATGTGTGAGGGGGTGGGGTGGGGAAGTCGATTCAGCAGCACATGCCAGCATCTCGATGACTGACAAAGATAGGAGTGTCACCTGCAGACTTGAGGCTGGAGAAAGGTATTATAAAAGTAGAGGGCAGCATAGTCTAAGGGGAAAAAACATTCTGTATATCACACAGACAGGAGCTCTTATCCTGGTTCTGCTAGTTTAGAAAACCTATTCGTGCCTCACTTTTCTCATTTTAAAAGTTGACTTTAACAAAATTCTTGGGAGAATTAGCAATAATAAGTCTTGCACAATATCCTCTTGCTCAATATTTGATTATTAGCATTATCTTTATTAGTAACATCCTTCTATATTTAGATGTCTGGTCACAAGTGGTGTGAGGAAGCCCAATTGGTTGCATTTCTTTTCTATTCATTCCCTCTCTCTTTTCTTTTCTGTTCTTTTGATTCCCTCTTTCCTTCCTTCCCATTATTTACTGAGCATTTACTTTGAGCTGGGGACTGAACCATGACAGTGGAACCTTATTTCTTTTTTTTTTTCCTAATTAAAGGATTGTGGCTTTGCAGCTCTGTTCACACCCGGAGCTCCGGCAACTAACCATGGAAACTCAGACTTTGCTGGGGAGTTGTTTTCTGCAGGGAGCAGCGTTCTGTGCGCTAAATAGGGAGGGCTGGAAGGAGGGAATTGGTTAGTAATTAGAAAAGATTTAAATGACTCAAAATACCTCTCCGCCTGTGTAAATGGAAAATTTTCTGATGCTTACACTATCCACTTGGGACTGACGGTAAAAGACTGGGCACAGCCTTGGCTTTTATGAAATCCTGGTATATGTTTGGGAGAACAAAGCAAGTGAGGAAGGAACAGTATCCCCCAGGACAGCCCTTCTTTCTCACTCTTCATCATATGGAGTTTGTCTTTTCAGAAGAGTTTTGAATGATTCTGTTGCTTCTCCTGGTTCTCCCAATGTCCAGACTTTTTTTATAAAACCATTGGCTCCATGTGGAGGATATCGGCTGTGTGGTCCATCAAACACTTCCCCAAAGAAGATACATTCAAGATGGCAGCTCCAGCACAGAAAATTCTACCCTTTAGGGAAGCCGGTTGGCTCCTTTTCAGGGTGTTGTGTATCTTCTCCATTAATTCTTCTCCCTTCACTTTCTTTTCTAGTTTTTCTCCTTTTTATTATTAGCCACCAAATTAGTCATTTTAGTGGAACTGGCCACAAAATCCTTGGTGAGCTGGTTAATAATGCTTCTTTAGAGGAACTGGAGTCTTTGTGAACTTTAATGCTTCTTCGAAATAGAGGAAGAGATTCATCAGGAACAGCTACCGGCAGCCACCCTAAACAATACTTAAAAGGAAGGCAATTTGTGCCACATCCCGGGAATACAATAGGCTAAAACAATGACTGGGACTGCCCTCGTGAGTTTTACAGTCTAGCTGGTGATATTTATTCATAAAAAAAGATAATTTAAATGGACAAAGAAAGCAAATCTCAGAACACCATGTGTTGTATGATCTATTTTTTAAAATAATAACTACATAGGTAGATAAATATGTATGGGTTTGCACCTTAAATATTCACTCACATGAACCAGGTACAATTGTAGACATTAGGAATATAGCTGGGGATATTTATATATATGTAAAGAAAGTGTATAGAAGTCATATGTTCAATTTATGATCAGTGGTTACCTGAAAGTTAGGGTACAGAAAAGAGATATTCACAATTTACTTGTCATTCTTCTGTATTGTTCTGGTTGTTTAGAATTTATTTTTATTGGGCCAGCCCCATGGCTCACTCGGGAGAGTGCAGCGCTGGTAGCGCCAAGGCCGCAGGTTTGGATCCTATGTAGGGATGGCCGGTGCGCTCACTGGCTGAGTGTGGTGCAGACCACACCGTGCTGAGGGTTGCAATCCCCTTACCAGTCAAAAAAAATTATTTTTATTACTTCTTATCTTAAAAAAATAATAACAATAAAACACTAAAGGAGGACAAATCTTCGTGCAATGCTGCCAGGTTGTGAGGCTGATGCCAAGTGTGTGGTGCAGACCACCAGGTTTACAGGAGGTCTGAGAAGGTAGAACTCAACCTGGACATCAGGGAAGCAAATCCTGGAAAGAAGGAAACCGAACAAGAAGGAGAAACAGATCCATAAGGTATGATATTGGGATAGGGATGTACACAAAGCTTCTAGCTGCAACAGAGGGTTTGCTTAGGAGAGGAGATCGGTATTGTATGGCACCAGACACTGGCGTTCTCATCTGAACTCTGCCACAAATACATTGACTGATCCTGGCCAGCAACTTCATTCCCTGGGCCTCAGTCTCCCCACCTGAAACATGGGAGGATTAGACAAGATCAACTCTAATGCTCTTTCACATTCAAGAAGTCTGTGGTCTTAGGAGACAAGAGAGGGATGTGGTAAAAACTATATTATGAAAGGCCTTAAATATAAGCATAAGAAATTCACATATAACCTACAAGTAGTGATGAGCATAGAAGAATATGAGCATTTGTGTCATGTGCATGGATAAAACGTGAAAAGCAGTATTTAGAGAAAAGTAGAGTGGCCTTGATATACAAGACTATGTCAAGGTAGTGGGAGTAAAAAGAAGAGAGGGGGGAAGGAAGGAGGGAGAGAAAAGGACAACAATTATAGGAGAGGCTAACAGGTCAATTAGAAGTTTACTGCAAGGTAATGAATCATAATACCATGATAGATCAAAAACAAAAAATATGAGTTTATAATGACAGTCAGAGAGAGAGAGAGAAGGAATAAAGGAGAAGCTCTTCTGCACAGAAGAATACCAACCAATGATTCTAGAGAAACAGAGAATTATAAAATAACCACTTTAGGCAAGCATAATCAATAGATGACAAAAAAAACTGGGGATGAAAGTTTATTGGAAAAAATGATATTCACATGGTCTCAAAAAATCACCTCACAGATTTGTCATTTACACAAGAGAAAGGCACCTTTAGAATGGAGAGATCTGGGGGTCCTTAACCAAGTGACCAAATTTAGCGTCACCAAGTGAAGCAACCTTACATTTCGGGTCTCCTACTGTGATATAGTAAGAAGTACGTAACATTACTCACTAGATTTTTCTCAAAATGTTTGATCTGATTCTGATCAGGCAGAAATAATCAGACAAGACCATAATGTGGAATAGTCTTAAAGCATCTGGCCTGAAATCTTGAAAAAAAAAAAAAAAAAGTCAATGTCATTAAAGAATAAAGAAGGTAGTGTTTTAAATTAATAATGGCTAAAGACATAAGAACCAAATGCTATGCATAAACCTCGATCAAATCCAGGATTTAAGAAAAAAATCTACAAAAAACATTTTGAGAATAGTTGAGGAAATTTGAATAAGTATAGTATATTGAGTGGTGTAGAATTATTGTTAGTTTTGTTGGTTTTCTTTGATGTAATAATGGCATTATGATTATACAGGAAATATCTTTGCACTGAAGAGATGCCTTGCTGATATATGAGGTTGAATGTGACATGATTTCTGCAACATATTTCAAATGGTTCCGAAAAAAAGGTGTCTGTGTTTCTCTCTTTTGATAGGTAGACAGATAGGTAGGTAGACCAAGAAAGAAGGAGGGAGGGAAGGAAGGAGAATAAATGTTCCATAATGTTAGTTGTCATTGTAATTTTTGTAATTTGAAATTTTTCAAAATAAAACATTAGGAAGGAGGGTCTGTTGCAATAGTCCAGATCAATGCTTAGGGCTAGGGTAGTAGATTAGAAAGTAAAGAACAAAAACAAAAGATATTTTGAAGGGAAAATAGATTACTAAATATCATTTCTCAAAAATAGTGGTAAATACAATTTGATTTGCAGCATTTGTGTCTATTCAGATCTCCTTCTCTTGATTTGACAGATAAAGCAATTGGGAAGAGAGGATTTAAGAGTTCCTAACACAGTTTGCCTAAACTCAGAAAGCGCATTTCCTGGGAGATTTTAGACAGTGAGATGATGACTTTATTTACAAGTGAGGAAGAAGTAAGAGAAATGCTAAGATGTAATTATGGGCAGTGGTCAGATGCCAAGATAGACATAAGTCCAAACACAAAAGAAAGTCCTTATCCTGAGGAGCTATGATGAAACAAACAACACATGAGTCCTGCACGCAGTAGCCTTAATGAATTTTGACCAAGATAATTCCATTAAGACCCTATTTCTATTCAAGGCTTTTAGATGCTTTAGGAATAGACCATTTGACAGCTATGTCTCTAGAGACAGTTTTATTTCTTCCTTTAAAATTGATTTTAAAACTTATGAACAAAGTTAACTGTGCAAGAAAAAAATGGGGAGTACAAGACCCTCTTTTACCTACACCACAATCTTACTACTTTAGATTAGATTATGAAAACCTAACCATATTAGTAAATATTATAGGATATGTAGAAAGAAATAGCTTTATTGCTTTCAAGTCTGTATAATATTTAAACCAATTCTTAGTTTATAAAATTTTGTCAAGAAGTATCCAACTAGACTTGTTTTAATAAAATAATTAAGTTTATTAGCAATTAGGATATTTATGTTAAAAAGTGTTTCTTTTTGCAGATACTATTGTATTTTTGGAAGGATAGTTTTTCACTGTGCCATGACTATGCCACAGTTTGCAGGATGTTTAACATGCCTGGGCCTTGCATGATTAATATCAGTGCTGACCCCGAAGTCTGACATTTTAACAACAAAAAAATACCTCCCTCCCACACACATTTCTATACCCACTTGAGAACTACTGTTAGATTCTAAATCACTGAGGGTCAAGCTGTTGCTCTTGACCAATGCATCCCCTGAAATTAGCACAATGACGGGCACACAGAAGGCATTCAGTAAGTAGCTATTGAATGGATTAATGTAATGTTTGAAAATTCGATTACTCTAAGACTCAGTTTTCCTATAGATATTACTGTATTTTTAATTTGACTACATAATCCTTTTTGGTTTTTATTGACAACCTCAAATTCAGAGTTAAAACATTTTTTGTATAACTTTGAAAGTTCTTATGGCAATACATGTTCACTTAAAATTATTCAGATAATATAAAAGGCTATAAAATGAAATGTAATCTCTTCTCTCCTCTTCAGCATTTCTCCCCTACCCTGCCACAACACCATAGCCCTTTGAAGCTTCCAGTAGCATTTGGTTGTATAAACTTTCAGGCATTCTCTATAAGATCATATATCCTTTTTTTTTTTTTAATAAATGGGTTTATATATACATACAGTTCTACAAATTACTTTTCTTTAACTTAGCTATATGTCATGGATATTTTTCAGTTTCAGAATATTAGACATGTATGTCACTGCTTCTGTTGGTGGCACAGTATTCCATTATATGAACATTTCATAACCTATTTAATCAATTCTCTATTGATGGTGTTTTTTAACAGTAGATTAAATTTAGTGATATCTTAATATCAGAAACCACAGAAAAAACTAATTAAAAAAAAATACAGCACTTGCAATCTTCCACCAATTTCAAAAGGAAGAACATGTTGACCAAATTCAGAAGTTTGCTTTTATTACCACCATCCATCAAGGAAAG
>NW_007728863.1:59629-62800 GCF_000696425.1 Galeopterus variegatus | reverse complement strand
TGTATCAGAATTTAACACTTATTCCCTTTATTCAACAACTTACTGCTAGATGGTATTTATTACAGCATTGTTTATGATAGCAAAATACTGAAGCAATTTAAGGATCCGCGAACTAGTATTGACAGAGACCCTTGCACAAAGCCCAATATGGTACAGCGCTGGAATAAGGAGCCCAGGTCTTATGTGTGTTGGGTGGATCACTGTTTTCATGTCCACATTCTCTTCCAAGTATATCCTGAAGGAAGTTCCCAAGCCATTCTGGCAAGTCTTAATTGATGATAGAGCCCCAAAGGGCCAGCGAGTTTGTAAAACAGCCAAGTCACAGCACAACGTGAGGCTGAAATCAAAGACAGCACAATTGAAGGCTGGCAAGAGTGCAGGGAAAAACAGAGGTACATCACCAAGAGAGGAGTCCACATCTGACTCATCGCCTGTCATTAGAAAGTTTTTTAAAAATAAAGCTTCTTGAGCCCCACCCTCAAAGATTCTGATTCAGCAAGCCAGTTTAATCAACCATTTTCCCCCTAGATGACAAATTTCTTGTGAAAAGGACTCTGATCAGTGCCTGGCTCTTAATAAGTGAGCAAGAACTGGTTGTCAAATAAATTTTAATGCTCTGAATAAAATTATGTGATCTAATCATTATAATCCCTCATTATCACAAGGAACATCATTGAGTATCTACATAGTGTTCTAAGCACTAGATGTATGGAGATAAGATCCCTACTCAAGAGAAAGTTTTTTGGTTTTTTGTTTGTTTGTTTGTTTTTAGGGTGGATGAGATAATAAAATATCAGGTGGGCCTAAATTCTGTAAGAAATTTTAACAGGGTGTATTAAAGAAAGGCTAGTAGGTTACTTTAAAGGGGTAGTCAGTGAAGATCTTTCTGAGGAATTGATATTTTATCTGAGATTTGTGCTAATCGGGGATCAAATATGAGAAAAGCTAGGAAAGAACACTCCAGTCAAAGGAGGGAACTTTGACTGAGGCGAGACAGAACGAAGGCTCTTGTGGCCAAAGAACAGTGGAGAAGCTAGAGAGTGGTATGAGGTGGGCAGAGCCCAAAACAAGGAGTTCAAATTTTCTTCAAAGTATAACAAGAAGCCAGTGGAAAGATTTTAGCAAAGGAGAGTCATGATCTGATCCACATTTTGTAAAGATCATTCTGGCTGCTGAGTTGAAAATGTCTAGAAGACAGAGTGAGAACAGAGAGACCCATCAAGAGGCCACTGCAGAATCACTAGAAAGAATGATGGCCTGGCCTAGAAGGATAGGGGTGGAGTTGGAGAAAAGTGGGTGGAATTGAAATATGGCTTGGAACTAGAGAAAACAGATATGCAGCTGGTGTCATGGGGAGGTGGGAGGGAGAGAGAAAGATTAAGGTTCTGGGTGCATTGGTTTGAGTGGTGGATGGCCATAGTAGTATTTGGAGTGTGATAAGTTTGAAAAGTCTTACACATCTAACTGGAAGTGTCAAGTAAGCAGATGAATTTACAAGCAATTCAGAGTTAAGAGAGAAATCAGAGCTGGAGATACTAATATCATCTTGTATTTGTATAATATTTTATAAGGTTTCAACTATTTCTTGCTTACCTATCCTTATAGAGACAGTTAATTTGTTAGTCAAAGCACATGAATCCTAAAATTTACTTGTTGTGTTAGGCCTATAGTAAGCTGGGTTTGGATGACCAAATTATTCTTTATTATTTTCAATAGATTCCAGAATGATCAGCCCTCTACGAATGCCCTGGTAAACCAAAACATTTTTAAAGACTTTTTTTTAAATATATGCGAATTATTGCATTAGCAAGCCAATTTAAAAGAGACATTAATGTTTACCTGCTAGGATATGTAAATATGCAATATCAGTTTTTCATTTTGCTTCTGCTCTAGGAGAATTCTGGTCTTGAGTTCTCATGTATCTACTGTCAGAAATGTTATCACTCTCCACCAAGTGCAACAGCCTCCAGGAGGAGAGGGGAACTTAATTAGAAATTTCCACTTCAGATATAATTGGCAGCTCATTCTGAAACATGCTGGAGGGTGTATGAAAGGTTTAATGCTGAACAAACTGTTTTTCTCAATTTATCAACAAAATACATATTGAGCAGACAATGTATTTATTTATTAAGCACTGGAAAGGACCTCAGAGATTTAGCGTAAGGCTCTCTTTCTAGATGAAGGAACTGAGGCCCAGAGAGACGAAGGGACTTTACAAAGTAAAATAAGCTATCATCAGGATGGACCTGGAACTCAAGATTCCTAACTCCTAGGATAGTGCTTTCCTGTATAGTACTTCTTGGCCAACTGAGCCTTTATTAAGAAAATTTTATACTAACCCAGGTCATCTATTAATGTACTTTGTGTGTATCAGGAGAGTAGTCAATAATAGCTAATAATTATATGCCCTTATTATATACCAAGCACTGTCCTACGTGCTTTACATGTATTTTAACTAATGGAACCTTACAGCAACTCTATGAAGTCATTGCTCTTATTATCCCCATTTTATAGATCAAGCCTCTTCTACATCTAGATCTAGTCTGATCAGGGTATTAACTTTAGGAATACAAAAACTGAAACGTTGATGAGCATTGACCGCTTCTCTAAGCTCCAGATGGGTATTTTCCAACTGTCTGCAATACTGTAGATATCTCATAGACATGGCAAACTAAGCATGTCTAAGTTTGTCAGAATACATTATCCTCTCATCCAAACTCATTTTCCATCCTGTGTTCCCATCTTGATTAACAGTATCATCACACCTCCCATCATCTTAAAAATTTTTGACACCTTCCTCATCTCCCATTTCCAAACTGTTTAACACTCTATTTGGCTCCCAGAAGGATTTGAGAATAGCTACATAGAACCTCCCTCTGGGTCCTCTTTCGTGTCTATGCCCCATCTCCCACCCTTAACTCAATTCCCATTTTCCTAATTCAGGCCTTCGTCATCTATCATTTGTAATATTGCCATCATATCCCCTCTACTTATTTTGTTTTTCAGCACCAAGTTCTTGAACTTCAACTTTTCACTCTTGCCAGGGTTAGTTATCCTCCCCCAAACACAGATCGAATCATGTTAAATGCCTTTGTGAAACCCTTCCATGGCCACTTGTGTCAGAACTTCTTAACCTAGCAATCCAGGTCCATTTCTGCTAGCACCTTCTTT
>NW_007728863.1:41353-59285 GCF_000696425.1 Galeopterus variegatus | reverse complement strand
AATAGCTACATAGAACCTCCCTCTGGGTCCTCTTTCGTGTCTATGCCCCATCTCCCACCCTCAACTCAATTCCCATTTTCCTAATTCAGGCCTTCGTCATCTATCATTTGTAATATTGCCATCATATCCCCTCTACTTATTTTGTTTTTCGGCACCAAGTTCTTGAACTTCAACTTTTCACTCTTGCCAGGGTTAGTTATCCTCCCCCAAACACAGATCGAATCACGTTAAATGCCTCTGTGAAACCCTTCCATGGCCACTTGTGTCAGAACTTCTTAACCTAGCAATCCAGGTCCATTTCTGCTAGCACCTTCTTTTCTTTCTCCCTCTCCATGCTCTATGCCAGCCACCCCAGCGTGCTCACAATTCAAGATCAAATGGGATACTCATATAATTTCCCTGCTACCCTCGTAAGTATGTGATAAGATTACTTGTGAATACATGTGAATGTATTTATGTTTCTTTGTTTATGTCTCACCTTGTTCGGTAAGAAATGTGAGGTGGGAAAACAGTTTACTAACTGTAAAACACTTCTGCGATGCTATTTTTAAGCCATGGAAATAATTGAATTTCCAACCCAAGGGACCCTAGAGATGATGGAGCCCAGCATCTTCATTTTCCAGAGCAGCTCACTCTTCGGCTTCAGTAAGTTAGTGGCAGAGTTAGTTATGGAACTCGAATTTCCACTTCACTGCATCAAATCACTTCAGGAAAATGAAAATAGATTTTAATCCCTCTTGAGAAAGGATGGGAGCCTTCTACATTTATTTAATTCACGGGTAATACATCTGTTCATCTATTATCCATAGTCTCTCTGAGAAAAGTAGAAATAGTTTGAATTCTGCCCTAGTTTCTTCCTTGCTGCCTGCCTGCCACATTCCTCCCAGACCCCCAACTGTGAACTAATTTGCTTGAAACAGTCCCCTGTGTTCTGTACCTAACTAATTTTAATTGAAATCTAGTAACAATTATCTAGCCCTTTCCTACTGGGTCAACCCTTTGTGTTTTTCTACAATTAATAATTCAGTTAAATTTGTAGTTCTTAGCCACTCTTATTTCAAGACAGCCTTCTACCAAATCTATTCTTTGGACACTTTTGCCGATAAAAGCCATTTTAAAGTCCTAGTTTCACAGGAAATGGATATGCTCTATCACAACAGCGACCTATCAAGTGCCAAGTATTACACATTTTATTTGCTTTATTTCTAATCATCCTTTCAACAATCTAGCAAAATAAGGATGGATATCTTCTGGTGCATGTGAGTAAAGTGGATCTCAAAGAGGTTAATTAACTTTCCCAAGGTCAAACAGCTGATAAGTGAAGAGACCAGGATTTAAATGCTGGCCTTCCCAAGTCTACATCCAGTGCTCTTCCCATGACATGGCTTTCAGAGCAGGCAGGTGACATGAGCTGTGATGCAAAACCTGAGCAGTCATGAACCTTGGTGCTGCCTTTTGAGAAGCATCACCAGAGAGATCAATCCAACCTTGGAGTCTTGTAGCAGGGCTGGCAATAAGCACATGCTTCTTGCATATTCCCTGAATTATTTCTAGCTGTAAGCACTCCTGGGGTACAGGAATGATGGTAAAACAATATTTCTCAATTTTAGGCAAGAAATGACTCCCATTGCAGTCAAGATAAACTCCAAATTTTCTAAAATGCTTATGATGCCCTGTACCACCAGATCCTTGAGAGGCAGTAGTATGTTATGGTTATGAATGCAGACTCTTAAACCAGACTGCCTGGATTTAATTCCTGGCTTTGCCATGTATCAGCAATTTAACCTTGGGCAAGTTACTGAATCCGTGCCCTAGTTTCCACCTCTGTAGAGTGGGGATTGTTGTCTGTTCTTACTTCACAGAGCTGTTGTAAGGGCTAAGAGAATTCATAGATATTTAATGCTTAGCACAGTGCCTGGCACACAGTGATTGCCAAGTTCATGTTCATGTTCATCATCATCATCACCACCCCACCTTCAACACCTTCATTTCTCTTGCCTCATCTCTCAACTCTTTTCCATGTTTCCCCCCATATCTGCCCTCCAGTGACATCTTCAGATATGCCCATCCCCTCTCACCTCCAGACCTTCACATGTGCCTCCCTCTGTGCCTGGAATCCTCTTGCTACTCCTTTGCTCATGCCTCTCTCTCCACCCATCCTCACCAACTAACTCTCCAATCTTGTCTCAATGTCACTTCCTCCAGAAAACTTTCTCATACCTCCTCATACCTTAGTAAGGGCCCCTCTTCTGTGTCCCAGAGCATTCTGACCTTTTCTTGTCATCGCACTTACTACCCAGTGTTTAATTTTTGTTTACCTGTCATTGTCCTCCACTGAACAGCAAATTGCATAACAGTGGCTATGTGTCACTCTACTTCACTCCTTCCATTAAATTGGAAGGGAAATAACTAAAATGAATATTTTAAAGAAACCAAATTTATATCAGCACTATATTTAGCTCTAGGTACTACTCCAGGCACACGTTGAAAGATAATAGCCATGCAGTTGAGCATCCATCCATAGTGCCATACTTGTCCCCACAGGCACTTAGCTGAGTCTCTGATGAGGTATTAAATGACATCAAGATGCCAGAAATAACACCCATAAGAGACATCCAGAAATGGAATGAACAGACTAGAGAAGGAAAGAGTTCCCTGTCACTGGAGGTTTACCAGCAGAAGCAAATGATCCCATAATAAGAATGACATGCAGAGATGGAAAAGGGAGTAAGATCATTCAACCTGGAGAAGAGAAAACTGTCTTCAAATTACAAAGAGGATCATACAGAAGAAGAAATAATTTTGTTCTGTGAGCCATCAGAGAGCAAACTGGAGCCAAGAAGTGGAAAGTACCAGGAAGATTCAACACAAAGAACTTTTTTATCACTGGAGCTGACCCCAAATGAAATGGATTTCCCAAAAAGATAGTGAGTTCTTCATCAGAGCTAAGCCAGTGTCACAGAGAGGTTAGGTGATCATTTGCCTGGGGTAAAGTAGTGAGAATACGTGAGTCACTTATTCACTTGTTTATTCACTCACTCAACTCTTTGGTTACTATGCATCTACTATTTGCCCGGCACTATGCCAGGGACACAAGTTTCAATCAAATGAGAGTCCATGGAAGTTCACAAGTAAGCACATTCCAAAAGTCAGTTCAAACTGAATCATTAAAAAGTAGGAGTTTTCCAGGTAAGAAAGGGATGAGAAACTATGTTAGATAGGAAAGTAGTATGTGCAAGATGCAGAAATGGCTGAATCAGAGAAATAAAAAAAGGTCAACATGGTGGGGGACAAGGGTATAAAAATAATGTGGTTGAATCAGCCTGCAGGTACAGATCAGGGTTGAAGAGGATCACGAAGCCTCTCCCCATTTCTGAAATTCTCTGATTCTGATATTATCCATTCCATAACACTAAGAGAAAAATATTTTCAGAGAACAGAGTAATTTATTCAGAGATCCCCTGGATCCCCAGGTCAGGGTTCCTAGTGGCTGAAGTAGCAAACATCACGCTCATCTTTTAAAAATGGAAAGAAAAAAGGTTGACCTTGGGCATGGTACCCCATTCATCTTCATATTAGCATCTGAAAGAAAAAACTCCAACAACTGAAAGTCAACTAAACGTGCTCAAATTTCTATCCATCTCCAACATGGTTGTGAAAAGGATGTTATAACAAATAAAATTTAAATATTTTTATTATCCAATGACAGTCACATGCATAAAGAGGTAGCAATAGATGGAATTTTTCTAGCCCACCCAAAGCCTTTTGCTTCAGCCCTACATGATCTAATCATTATAATTTGGGCTGTAGTGTCTAGATCGGTTTGCTTTGGGGCTATTACAGAACAGACCAGCATATCATTCCCAATCATCTGCTGTCAATTTCAGGGAGCTTGAGTTATGCCTTTGAAAGGCAAATTTCTGAACTGGAATCTTGTAGGCTTAGATCTTCAGAACTGGGCAGGATGCTAAAGAAAAGACAGTGGGAATTGGTAGTTAAAAGCTCAGGCGTTTTAGTTAGACTGTTTTAAATCATCCTCTTTCCACTCTATAAACTTGAGTAAGATAGTGTCAAACAAAATCACAACAAATTCAGTTAAAGACCTCAGTTGGCTTTATTACAATTCTAGAATCAGGCAACACGTTATTCCATAAAATACAATAAGTGTTCCAATGAGCTGAGCAGAGGAGATTGATTTTATAGACAGAAAAAGATTGAAGAAAACATAAACAAAGAACAAAAAGCTGATTGGTCACTTCAGAGTTACTTTCCTTGTAAGGTAGGGACAGGAACACAGAACAGAAAAATAATTGAGTAGGTAACATCAGGATATTTCTTGCTGTCTCTTTTGTGTAAGAATTAAAACAGAGGGAATTTCATTATCATACCTACTGAAGATTAAAGCTGGCCTGTTTGGGAAGTTAGCTGTTCTCTCTCCTGACTTCTTACAAGGTCAGGCCACAACTTAAGTGATATAGAACTTAGCAGGAGTGACTCCATTTTGACTTTTAGTCTGGTTTGTTGGGGCCTAGTGCAGGAACTTAGTCCAAAACAATCACCTCCAATGACCATTTTTACTTAATATTAGTGACTCTTTGATCTCAGTGTCCTTATCTGTAAAATGGGAAAAATAATCCAAGCTTCCTGAGGACTAAATGAGATAATGTATAAATATCTCCTACATACATGCAAAATGCTCAACAAATGTTAACAATGATTATTATTATTAATCGTGACAATAATTACATCCAATCTTTGAGAATCCATGCTTCAAAGAGAATTCTTCTCAAGGAGAAAAGAACTCTAAAGAGAACTAAGAATCCATTCATCCAGAAGGGAAAATTCAAACTGAAGCAAAAAAAAAAAAAATAATAATAAATATGTGAGGCTGTGTCACACTTGGTATTTTATTTTTTTTTTAAAAGAGAACTAAGAATCCATTCATCCAGAAGGGAAAATTCAAACTGAAGCAAAAAAAAAAAAGAAATAATAAATATGTGAGGCTGTGTCACACTTGGTATTTTAAAATGTCATATCAGTGATGTAAACTGTGAATACCTCTGAAAATGTTATTTGAGCAAAGTTTACTGATTAAAACCTCAAACCTCAGGGATAGAAATAAGAATCAAAGTGACCTTGAAAATTTGAAAGACTAGAGGAAACCAGGAGGAAAACCAACAGGGACAAAGGCAATGTTATTGTTCAGGATAACAGCAGAAACAAAACTTTCCAGAAATGGAGAGACTCGTGTAGAATTAGACATAAGAGGAGCAAGATTTGGTTATTACTGGTCCAGTGGAAAAGGCATGCACACACACACATACGAGTACTAGGGCACCTCTGCTGCAGTGTAAAGAACACTGGGCTGGGCAAGAGGAGCCCTGGGCTGGTCCTAGCCCAATGCTAACTCCCATAGGACTTGCGCCAGTTCCTTCCCCTGTGAGGATCTTCTCTAATGCTCTGATGTATGAGTGCTGGACAAATAAGTTTCTAAAGCTCTTCTAGTGCTGAAATTCTGTGTTCCTAAAAACAAACAAAAAAAAAAACCATGAAGTAACCCATATATTATGTTCTGCATTGGTTAATTCCCATCGGATTTTTTTTTCATCACTTATAATCACAGCTCTTTGAAAAAACACTAATGAAAATAATAAATACTATTTGCTGAATGGCTGTTTGTACCTGCAACAGCCCTGATAGGTAGGTAGGTATTATACTCATTTTACAGGTCAGGAAGCTGAGATTCTTCAAAGAAGTTAAGTGACTTTGCCAAAGAAAGAAATTAAGAGATTTTCTCAAGGGAGTCTTGAGATTCAAAGCCATTTCTGTCTGACTCCAAGTCTTTCCTTCCTTACTACTCTCTTACGCACTTTTCTTAGTGCATTAACTGAGAAAAATTCAGAGAATGACTAGAATGATGAAAGATGTAGAAATCTTATGCTACAGAGGAAAGGTCCAAGAAATGGTGCTGTTCACTTGGTTCTCACATCAAACATCAAAATTTATTCCACTAAAGATTAAATAGCTAAAAATTAAACTATGGTTGTACTACAGGAAAACATGGGTAATTTGTTAAATATATTTGAGAGGGAAAGATATAATATAAAACTCAAAAGCCAAAAAGGAAAGAAAATAATAAATGTGACTGTACAAAACGTTGAAAAATTCTCTATAAAAAAATATAGCATCCAAGGGAAAAGTGAAAACACGATAAAATACAAATATAATAATGGAAAATACAAATAGCAAACCAAAACAATATTTCCAATAGTTATCTGAGGAAGCACTAATATTCTCAATACCCAGATAATTTTTAAAAAAAACCAAATTTTAAAAAATAGACAAAATAAATGAATAAGCATTTTATGTAAAAAGAAATTCAAGTAATAATGAACATATAAGAAGATGCTTAACCTCATAATTGAAGAAATGCAAAATTAAAAAATACAGTTGTTTATCAGAATAGAAAAGGTCAAACACTGAGGTATGTACAATTATAAGAGTGTGAGGAAGGGGCCGGCCTGGTGGCGCACTGCTACAGTGCGCCGCTTGGGAAGCGCGGCGGCGCTCCCGCCGAGGGTTCGGATCCCACGTACAGACCAGCCGCTCACTGGCTGAGCAAGGTGCGGGAGCAACACCGAGGGTTGCGATCCCGTTGCCAGTCCCGGTCTGGTACGGGCGCGACACTGAGGGTTGCGATCCAATGCCGGTCACGAAAAAAGACAAAAAGGAAAAAAAAAAAAAAAAAGAGTGTGAGGAAGTAGAAAATCATATATTATTTGTGGGAGTATAAATTAATGCTACATATTTGGAGGCAATTTGGCAATGGGTATCAGAATTTAACACTTATTCCCTTTATTCAACAACTTACTGCTAGATGGTATTTATTACAGCATTGTTTATGATAGCAAAATACTGAAGCAATTTAAGGATCCATTGATCATGCACTAGTAAAATAAATTGTTTTACACTGAATAACAGAACACTCCATGGCTATTAAAAAGAATGAGATTCATGTGTAGGGATATGTGAAATAAGAAAGTTCTCTAAAATATATTAGTAAGTGGAACATATCAAAGTAGAAAACAATATGTAAAACATAATTTTATTTGTATAAAAATTTTTAATTATTTATATATTTTATAAAATAACATATTTATAACAAAAGTAATTACTAATACAATACAAAAAATAATTAGTAGTAATTCATATACAAGAAGCCATGAACATGGTTACCTCTGGAGAGAATAATAAGAGGTAAGAGAAACCTTCTATTTTTATGCCTTTTTATACTGCTTCAATTTTCATAAATGTCCATTATGTGCATGTATTAATTTTATTTTTATATTAATACATTACCTGGGCAATGAGATTATGGTCTTTTTTTATTATTTATTAGTTTCTGTATGTTTAATGAATATATAGTCTTTTTTTAAAATGTGCAATAGCAAATTAAAAGAAACAAAAATCCATTGACCTAGGAAGTTCATTTCCAGGGAATTTATCCTTCAGAAACACTTTAACAAGTGTTTGTAGTAGCAAAAAACTGGAAACAACTTTATCCACATCAAGGGGATCTCACTGAATAATTCTGGTACATTCATACCATGGAATACTATGCTACCCATTAAAAGGAATGATATGAACTGATGTGAAAGATATTCAAAATATATTGTTAAATGAAAAGCAAAACAAAAACAAGTTGTAGAATTGAATATGTGATATGATCTATTCATTTAAAAAAAAAGGCAATAATATATTAAAATATGTATGTAGAGAGAGCAACAGAAATAGTTATGTGCTTAAATGGGTATATAGTGAATTTTTAAAAAGCACTCACAGGACTGGATGGTTAACTCAGTTGGTTAGAGCCCAGAGTTGATAACACCAAGGTCAAGGGTTCAGACCCCTGTACTGACCAGCTTCCAGATAGATAGATAGATAGATAGATAGATAGATGATAGATAGATAAGCAAGCAGTTACCTTTGGAAGTGGAGATGGTGATGGGACTTCTACCTTTTCCTTTCATACCTTTCTGAGACAGAATTTATTTACCATGATCATACTGTTTCTATAAAGATTTTCTTTATTTTCTAACTGAAACATGCTGCTGGCCAGTTAGTTCAGCTGCCTAGAGCACAGTGCTGTAACATGAAGGTCAAGGGTTTGGATTCCTATACCGGCCAACTGCAAAAGAATTAAAGGAAAAAAGAAACATATTGATGGTACATATTTATACTTATGGGGTACAGAGTTATATTTCAATACATGTATACAATACATAATGATCAAATTAGGGCCGTTAACAAATTCATCATCACAAAAAATTTCTTTGTGATAACATTTGGGCTCCTCTTTTTAGCCATTTGAGGACATACAATAAGTTATTGTTAATTATAGATGCCTATATTATTTTTTAATAAAAAGTTAACTCTAATTGTTTGACAAAAGAAAAAATTATTTGACAGAAAGTTTGTGCAGTTCAGCTTTTTGCAGGCAGGGACCTGGATCAAATTACCTTTCCTGTCTCTTCTGGCTATCAGAGACATACTTCTGACTCATATCAATAGCCTAGACAGTCTCCAAAATGACTGTCATCTACCAAGGAGTACATCTGGAACTTTACAGTCTAAGGGGGCCATAGATTCAAATATCTTAACATTCCCTTCCCTCTGAGGTAGGAGAAATTTGAGGCTCAGAAAGGGATGACAGTCAGCTAATGAGTGGCACAGCCAGGCCAGGCCTAGCTCTGTGGAATTCCCAATGTCACCATGTATCAATGCTTGCAGTGAGTTCACCAGAATAGAAAGCCAGGCAAGAGGCAAGGAAAATTATAAAAGCCAATAAGAAGACTTTAGCAAAGTTATTGTGAGAGGACCAGAATGTGGAACTGGAGATTACAGATGTTCCAGGCCTGATGGGGCAAGTGTTAACCACCCCCATCTACCACTCAATATCACTGTCAAAGAGGATTGATGAGAGGCAAAATAAAACTATACATTTTACACATAGAAATGCCAGCCAGTTCTTTTACTCTTCTTTCGTAATCCATAACAACCTGCTGTGTAAATAAAAGGAAACAGAATTCTGACATCATCTCCAAAAACATAGATCTGTGCGGGTTAGAAAACTGTGCACTCAGTTCAAGCAGAAAAGCTTCTTAAATGGCTTGTCTTGTTCACTTTTGTTCCCCAACTTCTGTCCCTCTTCTGCAGCAGACACAGAGCCCTGTTGTTGGGGAGCACTTGGTAATTATACTGTGTTGACTTAGAATGAATTAATTCAAGAAAGATTTTAGCTTTTGCACCACATTAAATTTGACTTAAGAATGATTTTTTACTCTGGCGCAGTTTGGGGCTTGTTTTTTAGATGCTCTGTTTCTCTGTCAGTGTGGGTTCCAAAATGGGAGTTAGCAATAGCAAAATAAACTCAAGGGACTCTTTATTTCATTTTGTCAGAACTCATTCTGGAATTGTGCATGAGAAATGGGGCAGTCAAGTTTATTTTGGAACAAGGCTCAGGGCTGTCTAACCAAGCTCAGGATGACAAGACTAGGCAATTGACCAAAGAGAAAGATTTGGCAGACAGCCAGCCCCATTCCATAAGTCTCCCCAGAACCTCATCTGAATATATTAATCTGTCAGCACATACTTGTCTATGTGCATTGCGTGTGTCTCTCTTTATTATCCTGTTTCCCTCTAGTTTTGAAAGCTCCTATCTATCCCAGAAATCTAGAAAACACACAAGGACATATTAAATGCATGCACTAAAATCCTGGCAGACATGGATAGACAAAAATGTTTTTAACCCAGTCAGACCATGGCACAAAGACCACAAGATGAAATTTCATATTTCTGCTAACTAAAAATTATCAAGACCGTGAAATTTGCTAAGTTAACAAACACGTGCATAGGATGTGGGGTTTTGAGATATGTGACATAATTTTAAATAGCCTCTCAGTTTTGAGAAACTTTTTTTTTCTATAAGATTAATCTGCCTTATGAAATAGCAAAATTGTCTGGCTTCCTCTCTTGTAGGTGAATGGCATTGACCTTCGTGGAGCATCCCATGAACAGGCAGCTGCTGCATTGAAGGGAGCTGGACAGACGGTGACGATTATAGCACAATATCAACCTGAAGGTCAGTCAGAACCCAGACATATAAAGTTCCGATATGTCTCTGTGAATGTGTACTCACATTACTGATCACCTGTATTAACCAGAGTTACCACCAATAACGTTTTTTGAAACTACTTATGGTGAAAATTTGATGGTTCAAGTCCAAAGAACATGAGGCTTCATTTCCCCTAATCTTCCAGGAAAACATCAGGCAGTTAGAAAGGCCTGTATGAAAATATGAATTCAAATAAACAGTAAACAGCATCAGTATTATTTTATTTATATTCTCATCTGGTACACATTTTTGGTCACCAATGGATACTGTAAAAACAATTAAGACTTAGGAAGCAAAGAGGAGAGATTTTGCACAGAAATAGACCATGATCAGTAAACCAAATTCTCTCCTTATGGCATTAACTTAATTCTCATTAATACCAAAGTGGTTTTTGGATATCCTTGATGGGGATTCTGTTGTTATTGTTGTTGCCTCTTTTGCTACACTATCTCTTGTTTGCAATAAATCACTGTAAATCATTAGACTTAGTAAAGTGTCATAAATTATATTAGCCAACTGAAACATGATGATTCTAAATTGGATTAGCAATACCCCTGCTCTTTGATTTATTTAAACATCTGTTTCTGTGATCAGAATGAAGCTCAATGAGACAACTGGGATGTTACCTATTGTGTGGATGATGTCTCAGCAAATTCATATGTAGATTGCTCCTTTGTAAATGAATCATACTTAAGCTCACCACTGTGGACTAGACCTTATGCAAAAAAAAAAAAAAAGGCAAGGCAGAGAGAAATATGGCTTCTGTTTTCAAGAAATGTAGTTAATTGTTTTTTGTCCACTTGGCTAGCAAAGAGGAGTATTAAATAGCTAAACATGAGGGTGCGAGATGCCATCAAGGAAGAGCTTCTGTGCATATGTGTGGGTGTAAAGAGGTTCTTTGGCCTTTTCAAATGATTCTTTGTTAATGTCACTTGGTCTAATGTTTGGAAGACTGAGGTGTGTGTCTTGCCTGCGACAGCTTTTGTTTTACCATTAGTGGTGGCCAATCACACGTACTGCATAAGAATTTTTAAAAAAGCTTTCTTCCCCTTGTGTGTTTGGTATATTAGCTTCACTTCTGACTTGCTTTAGAATTAGAATTTGCAATTAAGTTATACAAAATTGTTTATAAATGTTTTCTCCTTTGGGCCTGAGCCAGATATGGCCAGAAAGCTGGGGAAGGGAGGACTTGTGATGGCCAAAGGTGGATGATGACAACACCAGGGGAACATACTCTTCCCAGCTAGTTTTGGGAAGTTTTTCTACTTCCGAAACGTTAGTAGACTTGTCTTCTAATAGAAATCAATGACTCCAAAAGTATCTATTGTAAAACAGAAAATGAAAATATCTGAGTTAGCACAATTGGATTAATGAATTCTACTTCATATAGTAAGAAATTTTTCATGGGAATCTTTAATTTTCTTGAGAGCTGTTTTCTTTCAATTCTATATCCTTTACCATCACATCCCCTGCCACAAGGGCATAAACATCCCTGGCTGTTTTCCTATTTCTGAAAAGTTCAACTCAAACAATTCTGTAGACCGATAAGATGGTTAGAATCATAGTTACTCCGATTAGAAGCTCTTGATAGTGATCAAGTGTTCGAATAACCTTGAACAGGATGATTTTAAGCTTTAAAGCTTATGATAAAGGACAGATATGTCCTAGTTCCATCAGTGTAAATCTTCATCTTTCTACTGGAGCTTCCTTACAGCTTGGCTTCCTTTAAGCAAGATATTTAATTTGGATATTATGCTGTACTGTATCAAGATGCCTGCTGAAAGCATGATATACAAATCATACAAATTGATTTTTAACATGCTTCTAAAGAAACCTCCAAATAACAAACTTCTCTCAAAATGCCAAAGTACAAACTGGATTCACAGAATGACTTCGCTATTTTAATAGTCTAACTGTATTCTAATTTGTCACAGCATTGAATTAGTTGGAAAGGTAATGACAACATCAAGCAATTGGGGTTTTACCCCCCACTTTGCAAATATTACTTGTAACCAAGCCTTAATTTAACTATTGTTTTGACTGGAAAACTGATTGGATTGTTCTTTTGGTCACTAGGGACATTTAAATTGTACAACATCTTTGGGAAATAATGAACAATTTACCTTTAAAATAAAAAATGAAATGAAGAGTGTGCCATGAGACTTTGCTAGGAAATTCTCACCAGGTCCCCTTCATTTGCACCAAGATTGTGATGTGTCCAACCCTTAAGACAATGCTAAGAGAAGGCATCTCTTTTGGTATGGTCAAGAGCCAGGTTTCCAGTAAATATGTTTTTCAGTCACATTGAAATGTTTTATCAGGAATCTTCTAAATGCCTTGCTTAGTATTACCAGATATTCAGAAAATTCTACCCCTCACCTCAAGTAATATAGCATGGCTTTTGTCTTCAAGGAATTTTTTTATCTTATTAAGGAGAAAGGACTTTCAATAGAGATCAGTTCCTGATGACATATGACCAAATTGTTTGATATTGGCACTATCTGTAAGAATTATGGAATGTCAGAGAAAAGATAAACCTGCAGGGGCCAGGACAGTATAAGAATACTTTATGGAAATGTGGGAAACAAGCCAAACCTTGAAAAATGGTTGGGATTTGTATTCTAGAGAGGAGGGAGAAAGAATATTTTGCTAAACCACGAGACTGTAAGCTCATTGCATGCAGACACCATAACTCTATTTTGTTCACTGATAGATCTCTAGTGTTATAATTAGTATTTTTTAAAGAGTTATTGAATTAATATATAAAAGTTTACCACCCTCAGTACTTAAGTTTCCACTTGAAGGTAATTGAAGATTAGAGGGAGTCTTCATTTTTACTACTTGCACTTTTCATTTTCACCTCAAAGACAAAAAAGAATTGCTAAAAATGTGTGTGTGGCAAAATATAAAACCATTTTCAACTGTTTTTCATAGTGCTTAGCACATTTTTTAAAATAATTATAATTTATAATTATCACAATGTAGCTGTAAATGTCTCCTTCGGCAAGTTTCACTCCACAAAGTGAGGCCAAAGTTGCTACACTCACTTCTGCTTAAAATGAGCTTGGCCTCAGTTGTCTGACTTACTCTATTCATCATCAGTTTTACTCAATGTCTAGTTCAAGGTAGCGGAATTGAGTCCAATTTGAAGAGTCATATAAACAATGTTTCTCTTTGGTGGTGTGATTGTGATTCATTTTTAGCATCTTTTTTTATCCAATTTATATCATGTACTTACTTTGAAATTTACATGTGTTACATTAATAAGGAGAAAATAATGAAGTTATTTTCTTTCAAGAGGATCATATATCTGATACTTCAGGAATAATTCCATTTAAGCACTATGGGAAGTAAATTATTGTAAAAACTTTAATTACTTCTATTGAGTTAGTGAAGTTACTCTAACACCACTTCACACAAGAAAACATGGTGCCCTGCATACGCACACGCGTGCACGCGCATACATACTCTGTTCCTTACCCTTCTCAACCATCTTCCTCATTACTTCTAGAGTTATCTTTTTATTATGCACAAACCCCTTGCCCTTCACATTATATTACCAGCCAGCTTCCAAGTCTCCTCCCCATTCACCCGCCCACAGCATCGTCCTTGTGCACTCTCCTCTCCCTGTGCTGCTCAGGACTGCTCCCTCCTCCTGCACTTGGTCCCACACTGTCATACTTCTCTGCCTTTGCTCTGTGGTTCTTCTGCCTGGAATTCTCCTTTCTCCCTTTCCATCTGCAGGATTCCCACTTGTTTTGAGGGCCCTCAGATGTCATTTCCGCTATGAAGCCATCTTTAATCTGCTCAATGTTGACTGATTTTTTTCTCTAAGGTCCCCAGAACTGTATTCAGAAACCTGGTGTGACCTGTATCACGGTTTGCACACTTCTGCACTCAAGTGAGCTCTTGGAGAGCAGGGCTTCTTCTATCACTCATTTTATCTCCCATGTTAATTCACTCAATTCAGATTTAACTATACTTTATTAATGAATTATTGAATGGATCTCCCCTTGTTCTAGAAGTGCCATCAAATATTTTCAGTGTGTTGGCAAATATTAGTAGTAGGTGCTTAAAATATGTTTGCTGAATGCATACTGAATAAATGGTCTGGGGTTTGATATTAGATACAGAAATGATAAATGAATCACTGGATTGGACATTTCATGTTGGTACAGTTTTTAGATTGTGCTTTTTTGTTTTATATTACAAAACCTTTCATGTCCCTGAGACATTCAGGAGACCTAAGAAGTTCGTGTGTCATTCACCTCTACTTTGCCTATCTCTCCCTGCTAAATACAGATTATCAATTAAATTCATAAGTGTTGCTAGAGCTCCTCAGCTAGTGAGGCAATGAACCTATTCAGTCTTTATTCCCTTTAGTTATGGCCTCTCTTGCAGATGAGTAAAGAAGAGTGAGTTGGGATGAAGTAAGACTGAATTCCATCCTGACAGATGCCTCTATAAATCAAGAGAATGTCATTGTAAGGGAGGAAAACTGCCTCTCTACCATCCAAGATTCAATAACTGAGTCTATGAAATAAGCTAACAGTAGACACATTAACAGGAGAAAAGGTATACAAATGTATTACATGCACAGGGGCATCAAATGAAAGGAAAGTACCTCAGTAACCCAGTGAGATCTAAAAGCTTATATACCCTCTTTGGAGAAGACAGGGGAGGGGGTGTGTAGGCAACTTAGAGAAGAGTAAATGATTTGGGCGAAAGATGAATGGGCCCTCAGAAGAATAAGTGATAGCACGTGACAGAGTCTGTCTGGGTGTGATATTGACCTCCATTCTCCTCTCCTGTGGTGTGAGTTCATCTTTCCTGGTTGATTAGATTCCTGGGGAAGGAATTCATGACAATTATGTTCTTTTCGGAGGATCTGTCTTTAATCAGATGAGAGAAGTTCAGGAAAAGCCCCTCCCTGCATTTGCTGTTCTCCAAGTGACCTCAGTTCTATTCCAAAGCAACATGTTTTGGGATGGCATTTCCTGAACTCCTTCATCATTAAGACATCACTATAAAATTTCTTTGAGTAACTTACTATATTTTAAAGCAGAAATTCATTTGAATAATCTTTTTCAATCCTTTTAAATTGTGAGGCTAATTCAGAAGGAGAAGTATTTATTCTTTTCAGGAAGAAGTAAAGCTGACCTTATTTAGAGGAACCACTGTCACAGAGCTTAAACCACAGTTGGACACTATGGTGTATTTCTCTATGGGGTCAGAGATACAATGAAAGTTTGAATGAATATGTAATTTACCCCCTGAAGAATATAGACACCTTCTCTACCTTAAGATTCCCAGAAATGAGAGTGCATACACCATCGAAGAAGTTTACTTACAATGCAAGACACAGTTCTTTCTCTAAATCAATGTCTATGTAGGTTTATGTATATGAATGAGCAGCTGTAGCATGTTGAAATATTTTCCCAATGCAAATAACTACATCTTAAATGCTCAGGCAAGATGTAAAGTCCAGGTGTGGATCTTGGTCAGAAATTGCATCAGTATCATCAGGGAACATTTAAGATGAGCTTTCGGAATGGAAAGTACTGTGCAAGACTCTGGATTGGGAAGAGGCCAGTTTTCTAGTGCAAACTGTAACTCTAGCTTGTAACCTTGTGCTATTTCACCTTTATCGGTCTGTTTTCTCAATTATTAAAAAAAAACAGGGTAGGTAAGATATTTTCAAAAGAACCCATTAAAATACAATCCTTGATGGGTAGTAGAGAGCATAAATTCCATTACTTGAAAGTTTTGCCACTAACATTACATCTTTTCTTTGCATTTTTTTAATACTTAAGAAGAAATGAATGTACAACCTGGTTAACTTGATGGATTCAGTGTGGTTTAACTAGAACCACTAAGGAGAAATTGAACGTTGTAAGAAACCTTAAAGATCATTTTGCCCAACTTCCTCATTTTGCAGATGGGAAAACTGATGCTCAGTCAGCATCCAGACAAGAAGGAAGTTCAATATCTTAAAATTCTACTTAAAATTAATATCTTAAAATTGCACATAGCTACTAAAGCTGAGGCTAGCTGAGCAGTTAGTAATTTCCTTAGTTCTTTTCATTCACTGTAGTAGCTCATGGTGGAGTGTGGCTTCATTAGCCCAAGAAATCTAATCCAATAAGATTATTACAATCAAATGGATATAAAAGGGTCAAAAAAATTCTCAGGGGGCCTCGGGGCTTTCTCATATACAAACCTTTACATTCATTTCAAGCTTGTCACTTGTTAATCGCTATTGTTTATATATACCATTGAATAGTATACAAGGGTACTTTTAAAAAATCATGAAAAAATTCATATTTTATTTTTAATTCTATTTTTCCATGATCTTTTTGAAGTACCTTCATCTACATGAGAACATTAAACACATAAGCAATTATTGTTAATTAAAAAAATAACCACCAATCTGGAAATATTGACACTTCGATATATAGTTTAAATGTATTATGATTTTCCTCTTTCCCATCCTCACTTCACTTCTTTCTGTCTTTCCCATCCTCACCCTTCATCAGTCCATCCATCCATCCCCCCCTGTCATTAATCAGTTCATTCTTAGTGATACTCTGTATTGCAAAATATCAGATTTCTCCTAACATTTTGCATTAATTCAGGTTTAATTAATCTGGTTGGCATATTCTAATTTTTACTGAAATATTAGGAAGAAAACTTCAATGAAACCTCACATGACTCTGGAATTCTTACTGTTTAGCTATGTCTTTCTCCACAACCCTCTCTCACACACATACACATTCCACTAACAAATAATGCCTCCACCAGCAACTACAAATCTCCCCAGATGTCCCCCTCACTCAGTGTGTCTTTTTTCTAGACTTCTCCTAGTTGCTTTTGTTTCCTCCTCAATCTGCATCTAACACACAGTGCCATGGAACATAACCAGAAAGATGATTCATGCAAACAGAGTCTGCAGATTCATAGGAAGTTCTCTTCAGATAATGATTAATGATGCTGCATCCCTCTTTCCTTGCCCACACCCCAGTTTGGAACTAGAGTAATGTAATGAGGACAAGAGCAGGTATCACTTCCTAACTCTTAGAAAACTCTCTTGAGCTGATTATCTATCCTGAAAACGTTACATTTCAAGCTCATATCAAAGGGGTTAAAAATATTTACAAAGCTGATTACAGATTAATAATAGGTATATTCTCCCCATTGAACTATCCCTGTTCCCATCTCCATAATAAATCTTAATCTTTAATTAAATATATTTATCTTTAGGGGATTCATCTTGTGATTTTATATTATTTGGGGGGTCTCTTGCCATCTCTTGACATAAACCACTCATTCATTAATGCTGGAAGAATCTAAATAAATCTTTGTGCTAGAGATATTTTGACAACAAAGGAGACCTCTGAAATCCACACCTACTATTAGTAACACCGAGATCGAATGCATGGAAATAAAGGGTTCTGATCCTATTCTTGACTGTGCAAGTATTACAGAATGAACACAGTCCTCACTAGATAACCCTTCCACTTGATAAGGAATTTTGAGATGTTAGATAAGCCAGTCCTCAAATTTAATAATGAGTAACGAGGTGTTTTTTCCTTTTGTTCTTGACTCTGCAGTTGCTGCTTCATCGACCACAACTAAGTCACATAACTTTTCTGAGCATTGATTCCCTCGTTTGTTAATTAAGGTGTTAAAGAGATTATTTTTAAGGCTCCTCCCAGTTGACATTCTACAAAATTTAGTTTGTTGTGTCTTCTAATTAAA
>NW_007728863.1:30068-41079 GCF_000696425.1 Galeopterus variegatus | reverse complement strand
TCGACCACAACTAAGTCACATAACTTTTCTGAGCATTGATTCCCTCGTTTGTTAATTAAGGGGTTAAAGAGATTATTTTTAAGGCTCCTCCCAGTTGACATTCTACAAAATTTAGTTTGTTGTGTCTTCTAATTAAAACATGTCCTCAAAAAACGCTTATTACAAGCAGGTAATTTCCAAATGTTCTCTTTTTGTTTCCCCACACATTTTAAACACATAGAAATTCTGCTTTCACCCACTTAGAAAAATATCTCTGTAAACTGCTCTTTCTGTGTTCAATGGAATTTGAACCCTTCAATAATTGTTTTAGGATTAACACAAGTGGAAGCACTTATTACTTGTTATGGGTGTCAGGATTAACAACTTATTGTGCATGATCTCTTTGCTTATAGACCCACTGTAGTCTAAACCATATCAGTTTAATAAATTAAATTGTAATTACTAAGCTTGGAAACAAATTTATTGAGGCTGAAAGGAAGTAATATGAAAAAAATCAATTCCACGAAATCAAGGATGTTGAAAGCTGAAAAAGTGGAGATATTGTGAATTCTCAGAATCACAAGTAGTAGCAGCTTTAGGGTGAAAAAGCCAAGGCCAGGAAATGCAAAGTATACATTTTTAATGTGCTTTATAGATTCCTAACTCAAACAAGATTCCTGGTAGATTCATTGACTAAGTCTATAAAAGGCAAAAGTATCCAAATTGCATTCTGATTCAAGAAAATCTTTTCTTATTGCCCTCTCAGTTTCCTCATCTTCATCATGTTCCCACTGCTCAGGGTAATTTACTTTCTTAATATGGAGTTGCTGACACATGGGGAAAATTAAGTAATGGCAGAACAAAATTCATTTATTCGATCTTTATTCAGATAATATTTATAAAATACTTCTGATAAGTGGCATGCTGCCCTTAACACTGAAGATAGACTTGTGAAGAAAATTGATACGGCTCCTTCACTAATGGACCTACAGTTAGCCAAGTAAAATCACACTAATGAATTATACAAGCTCAAGTGAGTGCTCTAGAAAAAGAAGAGAACTTGGATCTAGGCTCTTAGAGTCTCGATATTCGAGTGTACTCTTAGAGTACACTAAATTAGACCAAACATAAACAAACAAAAAACTCTGACCTAGATTACAGAGTCAAGAAGCCATCCCAAGGAAATAATACTTTCTTTAATCTGCAGGATGAGTAGGCATTAATTTGTCAAAGCGCAGCAGAAGAAGGAGTTGTAAGGAAGAGTCTTTCAGAAGGGAAAGGTGAGTGAAGTCATCCTGTGAAGCAGAAAGGATGGGGCAATGGAGGTACTGAAAGCCAACCGAAAAAGTGGGAGGAATACTGTGTGTAAGGGGCAGAAGAAGGAGGCAGAGGCAGATCACGCAGGACTGTGTAAAGTATTTGGATCTTACTCCTGAAAGCAATTGGAGGCCTTTGAAAAGTTTTAAGCCTAAGACTGGCAGGATCAGATTTGCTTTTCAAGCAGTTGGCTCTGGCAGTTGAATAGAGAATGGACCAGAGAGAACCAAAGGGGCTGAGGAAGGACCAGTTGAAAGGCCTGGGGCTAGGTGAAAGAGGACGGTGGCTAGATCACAGTGGTGGCAGAACAGGTGGAGAGAAGTAGACAGATTTAGGAGGAAAAGTGGGTGATAAAACCAATAGACATACATATTTGTTTATTAAAATACATAAATTCATCTGTCTCATTTACACATGGCAAAGTGTTATTGACTAGTTAAAAGCCTAATGAATCCTTTGGACAAAAGCATGTTTTATTCATCTTTATATCCTTGTTCCCTAGTACAGTGCCTGGCTAATATTAGGAAACCAAATGAAAAAAATAAATGGATGATGCCAATGAACAAACATTATGTATGTTATATATAGTATAATAATATGTTATATATAAATGTTTTATATATAAATAAATTTTATAGGAACTCTTTCTTTGTTTTTTTTATTTTAGCTAAGGCAGAATAAAATATAGATGACAGAAAAAGAAAGATGAAGAGAGAAGGGGAGATGGTTGCAAGAAAGAGAATAATTTAAACCAGCCTATTTAAACTTCGCAAAAATTTATCATATAGGTTCTATTGCTTTGCCTGTTTTACAGATGAGGAAACTGAGATACAGAAAACATAAGTGGTTTTTCCCAACATCATACAACTAACCAGTAGAGTAAAACAAAGATTCAGTCTCAGGCAGAAAGGCTCTAGAATGATCCGTGCTCTAGACTGCTTTTCACAGGAGAAAGGAAAAGGAAACAGATGAATGTGGTGATAAAACAGTTGGAGAGAAAAAAAGTGGAAAGGGATGAAATGGGTGCAAAGAAAATAAAGAAGGAAAGAGAAGCTAGGAGAGGGGTATAGAGGGCACAAGAACAATTCAGATAGGGGAACAGAGATAGGACAATTTAGACAGGCAGGTCGGAGAGTTAGCACCCAGTTGTGATTGAGAACGGACAGGGGAAGTGCTGGCTCAGAGTAGGTCCTGGGCTGGGGAGCAGGTGCAGGCTAGGAGGTTGTGTTTACTCCTTTTTAAAAAATTGATGTTGTTTTTTGGGGGATATAAGGTCTTGGGCCCACGGTTCAGTTCTGGGAGTAGGGTGGCCCCAAACTGTCATAGAAGCAGGCACAGGGTTCACCGCTTAATGGCTGTGAAGTACTAAGTGAGTTACAACTTCTCTGTGCCTGAGAGTCTTCGCCTATAACATAGGGATGATCATATTTACCTTCCAGAGTTGCTGGAAGAATTGGAGAAAATGGATGGAGAATATGTGGAATGTAGTATGCTGTCTATAAATCAGAGCTGATACAATAACCCTCAACAATGAGCATGTTTGAGTAGGCATTGTGCTTCTCTCCCCTCCATTCAGACCTTTGCACTGTACTTAGAACTATTCCTAAGATGGTCAAAGAGCTTCACGGAGTTTGGTAAGCAGTAGTGGTTAAAGTTTGCTACTGCGAAATCAGGTAGATATGGTTCAAATTCCAGTTCCACCATTAACAGCCTTGGACAAATTACTTCACGTCTTGGAATCACATTCTTTATCTGTAAAGTGAGGATTCATACCTATCTCACACGATGACTCTGAGCATTCAATGAAGGCATGCATTTAAAATGCTAAACACGGTTTCTGACAGATAGTACTTCTTCAATAAATAATAACTCTCGTTATTATGGAAATTATCAGAAACCCTACATTGTGGCTACTATGCGGAGAGAGAGAGAAGCAGCCCCAGAGGTAGATAGTACTTCTTCAATAAATAATAACTCTCGTTATTATGGAAATTATCAGAAACCCTACAATGTGGCTACTATGCGGAGAGAGAGAGAAGCAGCCCAGAGGCGGAAAGCAACTTGAGAAAGAACCTGGGAGACTGTGATACAGGCGTGTAAGGGATATCTTCAATTACAAAATTGATGAGGAGGTAATGCTCTGTGTGGAAGTGCCATGTAAACTACCCTCTTAAGATACTTAGTGCCCAGTGAAGGAATGACAAGAACAGCGATGGGAGAGTGTCGGAGGCAACCACCTGGACCCTGACCGCAGGCCCACTCTGACCAGAGCAGGCTTCATTTGTTTTTCATGTTTGGTCTTGGATACATGAAGCAAGGATTCTGCCACCAAAAAATATTTTTCTCAAAATATGCTTATTTAGAAAACTTCTGGAAAGACTGATAATACTAGATTAATTCAACTATTTTTATCCAGATAAAAGAATTAAAAGAAAAATAGTCATAAAGCTATTTAAGAGAAGACAAGAAAAGCTGTTCAAATCAAGATGTTTGTGTGGTTGGACTTTAAAAAGCTGCAAACTCAGTGAATTTTCCACTAGAATGTAAACTCCATGAAAGCATCAAGCCTGTCTTGCTCAGTGCTGTGTCCTCAGGGCCTAGAATAGTGCCTGGCACCACAGTGAGCACTCAAAAAATATTTGTGGAATAAGTGGATGAGCTAAACCAATGTCCATACCTTGCAGTTTCTCTTTGAACTGTAGGGGGCAAAGTAAATTCATCCCCACTGAAATGCCAGTTGGGAGCTGTATTAGTTAACTAGAACTCCCAAACATAGATCAATGCCGAAAAAATATCTGCTCTATGAGAGCAGATTCTGTGCTTCCAGGAATGATTCTGGCATTGCTGCTGACTAGGTTAACTAAAGACAAAGACACTCTCAGTTTTACTTTGATTGGTTGGTGTGTGAAAGCAAAAAATCAAGCAAATAAATAGAATTTTCCCTAATGAATCTAACAGTGACTTTGAGAATTTTTTTAAATCTTGAAGATGTTAAATAAAATATAAAATATTAACTAGTACAAGTATAAAACTTTGCAGCTTACAAAGGGCTTTCACATGTGTTTCTTATCAGATCTACAGAACAAGAGGTGAACGGAGTGTTATCATCATTCTAATTTCCTCGTAAAGGAGGTAAAGCTCAGTGAAGTGACTTGCCCAAGGTCACACAACTAGTATGTGCTATGAGCTGAACTTGCACCCAGATGCTCTGATTCCATTCCTTGTGCTCTTTCTTCAACATCATACTCTTATAATTCATTTATCCAAATAACAATAGTTGAATCAATCTAGAATTACGAGGCCTTCCATAAGTTTGCTAAGTAATCATATTTTGAGAAAATGTATCTGTTTTGTGAGTGAATGTTTGGTGGTTTATCATTTTAACTATTTTGTAACAGTAATATAATTACACGGGTTCAGAAATCAAAATAATATTGAAAGATGTACACTGAGAAGTCGCACTTCCATATAATCTCCACTGACCCATTTCCTCTTGTCTATTTAAATGGCCATTTAATTAATGAGAAATTTACCTAAATAAAAACTGAATCTAAGACCATAGAGGAATAGAGGTAAATCTTATTGGCAGTGTTTTAAAGGAGAAGAAATGCTTAATAGGAGAACGCATAATAGCTTGGAGAGTTAAGGAGTGAAATTTGTTATTTTTTAGTTGGCTTACCATTGACACCTGTTCTTCATACCTCAAGCTATTTTTCCAAATCAGAAATAATTTATCAATGTTAGATTCTTTCAGTGTGATTGTCATAATACCCAATGTGCTATAAATTGCCAAGAGATCACATGTTCCAGAAGAAACCTCCACACAATTGTTCTTCATTAGATGGCATGGTTTTCTAGAAAAAAAATAGAACACTTAATATTCTTTAAAGAGGTCACTGGAGTCTAAAGGGATATGAAATCAAGGTTAAAGCCATCCCGTTCCTTTGAAAATATGTGCAAGAGTTAACTAGTTTCATACAATAGAAATATTTATATAAAGATATTTATAACCCTTCTTTATTATACAATAGTCATCACATAAATTTCTCTTTGTTTAAGGTCACTCAGAAGAAGTGGTTTTATAAATGATTGATTTCTTAGTAATGTAAAAAATCACTCCCCATTTTAGCCAAAGTTTTAATATTTTTATTTTCTTTTAAGTATCTGAATTTCTTAAAAATAGGTATCGATTATTGTGGGAGATTTTTCTAGCCATCAAAAGGAGGAATGGAAGAATTTTAATGACAATTTCCCGCTGTTGTATACTTAGCAATGAACGGCAGAAACACAAAGGGCATTCTAGAAGAAACACAATTATCTATGAAATTGCAGGCAAATAGTTGCTCTGGGTAACTATTAGTGAGAAATAATGAAAATAGTCTGTCTACAGAATTACCATCAAAACAAAGCTAATACAAGCAATTTCCAAAGAAATGAAGATGGGAAGGTTGTTTGGGGTTGGGGCTGGAGTGACACGAGGACATGCAGAGAAAATGCTGAGGAAAATCAAATATTTTCAACTTAATTCTATTTACTGTTAGGAACACATTTTTCCATCATTCTAATAGATTCAAGAGAAAACATTTCAATTTTCATGTGCTGACACATGAATATTTAATCTTATTGGTGCAATGAACGTGGATTTTCTTGTTGATATCTTATTTGTTCGGTTAGTAGTTGATGATTTTGAAATATTAAGCATACATTATTGTAGTTTGTTCTCTGAGCTGTTAAATTTCTCTCACAATTTGTGTTTCCTCATTGCAATTCTATCTTTGTTTTTCCTAAGTATAAAGCAAAAATAAAGAGTAAAAATTTACAGAAAGCCTGAGACTACAGAACAAACTGAAAATAAAATGCAAATATAACATCTGGGCATAAAATATAATGTATCTTATTTTGTAAAATGAGAGTTGGTTTTTAGAAAAAACTAAATGCACATATCGAGGATTTACTATATGTCAGGCTTGATTTTCTTAGGTACTTTTCATTTAAATCCATAAATCTAAATGTGTCTCCTCTCACCATCCTCTCTCCAGCTATCCCTCTCCTTGCACTTTATACTCACATGATATGAAATTGCTTTTCCTTCACCTAATGCACCTTGATGTTTCAAACTCTGTGACTTAGCAATTATTACTCCATCTGCCCGGAATTCCCTTCTTCCACTGCCCACTTGACAAACTTCTTTTTCTTCAAAGAACAAGCTAGAGAACATGTCTTCCAGGAAGCCTTCTCTGACTGCACCACTCCGTCCCCAGTAGAGTAACACCGCTTTTGCTGTACTACTTCAGTATCTCGTAGTGCTGCATTTCTCCCTCAGTTTTTTACTTAATGTAAACAAATGTCCAACTTCTTTGCAGACTATCAGTTTCATCAGGGAAGGTAGTGACTCTTGTAAGCAGTCAACAAATGTTTTATGAATTACTCAGTCAATTGACAAATGCAGATTTGAGCATTTTTTAAGTCAAAGCATCATGAAAATGTGTTGGATCATGTGGAGAAGCTGATGTTGGTCCTTGAACTCATAATATATTTTCATTATAATGGTAAATGGTAAAATAAATACCATTTATTTTATTGGTAAACAGTTGGGCAGAGAGCTTCTCCTCTATACCACATATTAAGGAATGAACTAGATTCAAGGATTCAAAAAAATCACAAATGAACATGGAGAGAGCTGGTAGCAGTTAATAATGATTGTTTTCAGTATGGAGTGTCTACTATATCTAAATATTTATATATATTATGCCATTTAATTCTTACGAAACACTGTAAACATTGTTATTCCCATTTAGCAGCTGAGGTAATAAAATCTCAGAAGACGGTACATGACAATTAGGTGGCAGAGGCAAAAATCCAACAGTGGCCTGCCTGGCTCTGGGCCCATTTGCAACACCACATCTCCGAGAGGGGCCAATAGCCTGATCTTATCCACAATCCTCTAGGTTCTCACCTATTCCTCACTTCTTTAGAAAGGAGGAAAAGGTCATGGTCACACAACTAGCATAGGCTAAGTTCATGGCTTTTATAGTACTTTCCCTTCAAAGCTTTATTAAACTTGTACCATGCATAGTCTCAGGATCTGCCGAGCCACATTGCACTGCTAAACCCTGGGGCTTTAGAACTCGCCTTTGCTCTAAGAGAGCACTTTTCTTAACTCTGGCAAGATGTTACTTAATAAAATATACACCAAGTGTCTGAGCAATTGAAAAAAGAGGGTAGTGATTATGGTTTAAAACTAGATATAAAAAGAAAGCAGATTATCACTGAACCGAGGATTTCTGAATGTCATTTGGTCTAAATGGAACTGTGATTAGGAAGAGAAAAAAGACATCTGAAAAGGTCATGAAAAGAAAAATAGTAGCAATTGTGAATTTCAACTAAATGGATGAAATCTGGGGCATCACAAATGGAAATACTTTCTGAAGCTCTCTGCTCTAAAGCATCTTAATGTAGATGGCACAGATGGGACAGGAAACTGCATGTAACCTCTAAGGGGCAACATATTGGGTTGATAATTAATTAATTCTATTTGAATTAAACAGCATCAAATGTACATAAAAGATGTCGGTGAGGGAATGAACAGCCTGACTTTGGGCAGCAGCAAAACAAAGACTTATATAAAAGGAAAAACAAAGTCAGAATCGGAAAAGAAAAAAACTAAGAAGGATGAGTTTTATTGTCAGTAAATACGTATGATCTCTTTAGTCACAAATGCGAGATTGTAAATATGATAGACTTAATGAGCCACTGAAAAGTAAATATTCGTAAAAAACTAAAACGGAGACAGAAAGATGTTTGAAGACAGCAGAATTCAAAGAGCGCTTCCGCTACTTTTGAGCTGCGTGACCTTGTGAAAGTTGTTTAGCCTCTCTAACCTTCGCATTTCTCTGTGAAAAGTAGTTAATAATACCTACGTCATAGGGTAATTTTGATGAATAAGTCATAATCACAGTTTCTGGCTCACAGAACGTGCTCACTAAGTGTAAACTACTAAAATAATGAAAGCTAATGTTGCAAAGGGCTTAATATATACCAGACCCTGTTCTATATATTCCATACATTAATTCATGTAATCCCTAAGACAACCCTTAGAGATAAAGACTATGATTGTCCTCATTTTAGAGATGAAGAATCTTGTGCCGAAGATCACACAGCAAGGAAGTGTTAGAGCTGTGATTCCAACTCTGGTGTGGCTTCCATGTCCTGCTCTTGACCCTCATAGCAAGCTACCTTTTCATAATAAAATGTTATCCTGTTATAATTTCTTCATAGAATTTATCACCACATGTAATTATGGGTTTTGTTTATTTGTTTATGGTCTTCTTTCTCCTAGTTGAAAGTAAGCTCCATTAGAACAAGGACCTACTGCCTAAATTATTAGTTTATCTTCAGCAACTAGAATAGGGCCAGGCACAAAGTAGGTATTCAACAAAATTCTTTATGGCATATTGAATTATAATTGCATTTACTATTGGTAAATAAGAATGTTGAGAAAGCTAACAGATGATGAAAGAATCAAATAGAAGGAAGTATGTGTAAAAAAATAGAATTCTAAGAGATAATAGTATACAAAAACATTGCTAATAATGACTCAGAAGGACTCCCAACAGTTAACTGAGTTTATTTACAAAGGATAGCCTTGGATAAGTACATGGAACATATGTTTTTCCTCAGCTGTTGATAACAGAATTAAAGGCAGACACAGTCTCCTTTTTCCTCATTTTCCAAACTGATAAGAAGGAACACAGTGGAATCCAGCATTGCCATAGAGCACAAAGAAGGCACACCAAAGGCAAAAAGGCTCGACTCATAACTCATTATAAAAGAAAGCATCCAGTGAAATCTCTCAAGATTAATCTTAATATCCATGTTGTTTATAAGAAGGAAATATGATAATAGCCTTTGTCAGTATCCATGTAACAGAGCAAAACACAATGTCAAGGAGATAAAATGAACATTATATGCTGCCAAGTGCTCTTAAGATTCCACGTGGGTCTATTTTTCTTTTCTTTCTTTTTTTTTTTTTTAGAACACAATATTTGCTTTCAATATTTTGGAGGGGAGGAGATACCACACTTCTATTCAATTAAGAAAAACAGTTTACAGTACAGCAGTCTTGCTCTTTTATTATTATTATTATTATTTTACACCCATTATGCCATGAATTCATAGGGAATAGTTTCCAACAGCTCAGGCTCCTTGCCATTGCTTCTCACAAAGTGTGCTTCTCTGGGTGGACAGGCGGGTACTTCAGTTGAACCCAAGCTCCTTTCTCTTTTGTTTCCTCCTTTTTCTGGTCGTTTTCTTTTACATGTTTCAGGAAGCTGCCTTGACTCTTAGAGTGTTTCATATGCTCAATATGCACATTAATTCTCTTGGCAAGAATCTTGCCCTTATCTTGTTTGTTTACGATAATGCCAACAGCGTGCTGGGTAAGGCTGTAGACTCTTCAGTTTCGCTGTGCTAACATTTGTGGGCATTCCTTTTTGAACAGTACCTAGTCCCTTGATGTCTGCAATATCACCTTTCCTGTAGTTTCACATGTCTGTCACCAAAGGAACAACTCCATGTTTTCTAGAGAACATACATCGAGTGCCTCTCCTCTCTCCCTTTGTGTTTGTCATTTTGGCAAATTACTGGAAGATGGTGGTTCTGGACCAAAGGCCCATGTGGGTCTACTTTTTGCTTATTAACCATGTCTGCATCCCAGATAAACACATCCTGCCACTGCATTGTGTATGTTTGGATAGTAATTCTGATGCCTTTGCTTTCCACTGGAGGAAGAAGGCAACTGTTGCCTATCACTATCCAACTGGACAAAACCAATAGAACATTTATTGTGCCTCCTTTGTTCCAGCCTTTTCTAGGCACTGGGAACAATGACTTGCCTTCCCACTCTCAAAGGCTGAAAAAACAAGGTCTGTTTGACTACCAAGTTTGTCTGAGGCATCAGTCTACATGCTGGATTCTAATTTGGGAAACTTCTAACCACTGTTAAAACTGAAGGCATGTTGTTAGTGGCTGTTCCCAGAACCCGGGTCTAGTCTACAATGCACAATCCAACCAGTTTTGGGATTTCCATTAAAAGCCAAGTCCAAATTAAAAGTATTTTCTTATCTGGAAGTAAAATATTGATGCAAGAGCCAGAATTTTGACTTAGAATACATCAATAGTATGTAATTTAAAAAGTTAAACCTGGGTCGGCCCCGTGGCACACTCGGGAGAGTGCGGCACTTGGGAGCGCAGTGGCGCTCCTGTCGCGGGTTCGGATCCTATGTGGGGACGGCCGGTGCACTCACTGGCTGAGCGCATTGTGGGCGACACCAAGCCAAGGGTTGCGATCCCCTTACCCGTCACACACACAAAAAAAAGTTAAACCTTTCTCCTTTTCAAGACAGAAACTAAGACATCAAGATTATTTACAAAACAAATCTGCTGCTAATTTTAAGTGTTTCGATTAATTCCCCTACCAGTAATGAGGGGAAAAAAAAGATATTTGCTTTTGATTCTGTATCCCATTAAGATGTTAATTTTCCATCTCAAGTGTTTGGGAGAAAATGTGAATTTTTTAATAATTGTTTTAAACAGTCTGATAAAGGAATTAGGTTGACATGTAGTAATGAGAAGTTCCCAAGGGCTTTCTTTAGGCTAAATTGATGCAATGCCAGGATTAAAAAAAAAAAAAAAAAAAAAAAAAAAAAAAAAAAAA
>NW_007728863.1:21951-29068 GCF_000696425.1 Galeopterus variegatus | reverse complement strand
AAAAAAAAAAAAAAAAAAAAAAAAAAAGAACGAACAAAGAAAGTCAATACATTTTCCCAGCATTAGTTCTTTCTAGCTAGCTTGGGAGTTAAGGTGAAGGGAAGATGTTATTTTAAACTACAATGGAACACACAATTTTGGGTAAAGTTTTGAATGGTCTTTCCAGAAACCTGGATCATATCCAAGTCAAATATAGCAACGTATGCTTTCTCTACTTGCCAACACCTTCAGGGCAGGCCTACTGGCCTAACTTCCTGAAACTTAAGAACCAAGTTTATCTTTCCTCAAGTCTGGGACAGACCACAGACACCTGGCCTCACAGGACCTATCATTGTAGTGGCTAAAATAGAGAGTACCTGCTGAGTGAATAAAGAATCATTATAGTAGAGTGGTCAAAGCACAGACTCTGGAGCCAGATGCCCTATGTTCTAATCCTAATTCCGTCTCTTGCTAGCTATGAGACCTTGAGCAAGGGGTTTAACCTCTTGGTCCTGCAGACTCCTCATTAGTATAACTGAGATAATAAAATAGTAGCTACCATATAAGATGATTATGAAAGTTAGGTAAATTAATATTTGCAAAGCTCTTAGAATAGTACCTTGAAGGTAATAAGTCCTCAGTATTGATAGATAGAGAGATAGTATGACTCCCACCCAACCTCACCACCAAGGCAAGTGAGTGAGATTTGCCTTCTACCTGCCATGTATACCCCTCTAGGGCAACTGGCTTTTGTGATTTTATTTATCTTCAGCACCACTCTTTCAGATTGCTTTAATCTGGTTTTGCTTGTCTGGATATGTTCATTTATTCAGCAGTCACATATTGAACATCTACTATGTATCAGCACTCTCTAGGTCCAAGAGCTGGAAGTGGTAAGACAGAAAACTGCCTCCTCCCAAACCCCGCCCTCCCACAACCATTAGCCCACCACCATCACCCCCCACTGGGATTTTCCCAGCTCTGTACTTGTCCCAGGAGGCCTGATAACCAATGCTTGGTTATTTACATGCTATGTGATAGTACTATTGTGATTTTTAGATAAGCCGATGTGAGGCCTATTGCCATTCATTAAAAAATGGCTCTCCTTCATAAACAGCCCATTTGAGTTAGAATCTACCAAATGGTTTTCAGAGGCTCTTGTTCAAACACTTGGCAAGAGTTGGCTTTCCTTCTGTTCTGAAAGATCTCAGGTTGCTCTGGGCTAGGTGCAATGCCTGTTTTATAAATGGAACTGCTTTACAAGAATATGAGATCTGGTACAAAATAGACAATATTTTTAAAAATGAGTTATTAAAATAAAAGGACTAGAGAGAGAAGAAGACTATAACTTTGTGGGCAATATTGTAGGGACCAATGAGCCTGAATAGAGAGAAATTTCAAAGTAAAGAGGGGGATGTGTGTCCTGGAGTAATTAACTTTGAAACTAAAATGCAACCAATGGAAGATGTAGTATTATTTTATGTTCCATTAAAAACAACAACAAAAACACCTACGTATTATAAGACACCATCAACTGTAAGATGCATTCTTAACTCAAAGATGTAAAACATGTAAAAATTTGCATTTTATAATTTGTGAAATACAATGAACATTCACATGTTCCCTGAAACTCACATGGTAGACAGTCACATACTGCATAAGTGAGATGGACTGTGGGTTCTGTGGGTTTCTCTCTGCACTCATGATAACTTCACCCTTTTCATTCCTAATCAAGAGAGCAATTTGTAAATGCAAGTGAATGTAAGAGTGAAACTATGATAGAAACAGCCCCAATTCACACCAATTTATTAAAAATCAGTCCTGAATTTCAATTGAGTATGATTACTGAATTGTGACCTGTCAGTGGGTGATACAGCATGGGTAAGGAACTGATGTCCCAAGCTGGTGAGAGGGTAGTATGGCAGCCTTTTATAGGAGTTTCAGGGGTGAACAGGGAGGTTGCTGCTTAAAAAGTCTGGCTGATGGGAACAGAAAACAACAAAACAAGTGACTACTTGTTCTAAATCATATCACAGACTCTGACCCAGATTTTCAAGGCTTCTAAGAAGCTTACACATGACAATTTAATACTTAAGCTCTGCACTTAAGTTCACCATCATCACTATCATGGAAAATTCTGTAATTCCTGAACTCACGGAGCAGCCTAGCATGGTATAGTCAGTGAAATTTTCAAAACAAAATGTGAGGTGATGGTGGCTTGTGATGGTAACTGTGCCATGATTTAGTTGAAAAGCCACTGAAAATTGAATAGGACGGCCCAGCTGCAGCATGGTCTTCCCTGCTCTGTCAGGCAGCATCAGAAAGCTACCTTCAAGGACCAGATGCTCAATAAAACATCTTCAGGAGCTTCAAGACTCCCTTTCTAATGCCCTTCTTATGGATCATGGAATCTGGGACATAGCTGAGTTGAGCTGGTAATTATTATGAGTGTTGTAATTATCAATTTGGGTTCTGGGTGTCCTTTAATGAATCCATAGAACCTTCCCTAGTGAAGAATAGCAGTTTGGCTGGTCCACCTTAGCTATTGGTATAAATTTTACTAGTGAGATATTTATCTATTTAAAACCACGAGGAGCACAAAGTCCTCCAAGGTCCCATCTAACATTCCATAATTTTGTGTCAATAGAAACTTCTCTAAGAGGGAAGTTACTTCTCAAAGAAACGAGAATAGTGGCAGGACAGCAGCATGAGCGTAACTTCTTGAACAATGAATCCAGGGAGGGCTCACTCTAAATTGAAGTCTTGAAACCAAAATCAATAAAAACAGCTGGAAAGCAAAGGCATTTGCTAAAGCCTCCAAGGTCACAGTTGTGTTAATTAAAAGTAAGCCCAAGGGGGTCAAGCAAATTTTGAAAAGAGCTTTTAGATGTCCCCATCTGAATTGCTGTTCCCTTGCTATTCACCATGGGTACATGCATGCGCCTTGATTTGGAATGCACCCTCTGCCATTCAGCCACCCCCTTGTCACCTCTCAGTTTCCTATCAACTCACACAACCCATCCTTCCAGGATAGTTCCAGGCTTCTTCTTCCATAAAACTTCCTGGTTTCTGTCTTGCTATGTTGTGAACCATCACTGTACTTTATCTGTGTAAATTCTTATGACTTTTTACTTTGTGTAATAGTAAATTATGCACTTCTTATTTTCCCTTTTAAGTCAAAATCTTTCTGAGTCATGTCTGTGTCTGGATATATTAGATTCTTGATACATATCTATTGATTGAATTAATGAAGCATTCAATTAATTGATCAATCAGTGAAAATAAATGAACATGTCCTTTGAAGTATACTTTCTCTGTAGCTATTGAAAGCATGTCTTTTGTAGTTTCTTCTCCACCAAAATTTCAGCACTCATATATATAAAATATTATATTACAAAATCATAAACATCCCAAGACATTATATAAATGATACAATTATAGGCATAATTATGAGTAAAGGATAGAGAGATATAATCAAAACCAGAGTGATCAGAATAGGAAGATAGGAACTGTGGTATTTAATTTTTTAAAAGTTGTTTTTATTAGATGGTTATTATTTGCCAAGGGCTGGGCTAAGCAGATTACATGCATTGTTTTATTCAATCTTCAAAACAAGCTTGAGAGGTAGATACTTGTATTATCCTCATTCTACAGATTAGAAAACAGACTTGGAGATACTAAGTAATCTGCCCCAAATCACCTTGACATTAAGTGGCAGTGTTTGGGTTTCACACATGCCTCATATATGGCTTTAACTATGCTGTACTATGCTATGAAGACCAGAAGGATTTGGATAAATGTGACTACAGAATAGGAGGGAGCAGCCTGAGCCCAGATCTTCAAAGGTGTAAAATAGAAATACGCCTGGTAAGCTTAAGGATCAAGGGATTCAAGCCACTGATGGACTGTGTGGGAGGTAGAGGGGGTGCATATGTTTGTGGAGTAATAGAATATGATATGGAAAGGAGTGTGAGGCCTGAAAGTGGACAACAGTAAATGACAGACCAAAAAGGCTGGACCAGATCCAGATGGAAATGAGTGGGAGACTAACCAAAAGAAGTGGCATGTTTGGAAGATTAGTCTGGTAGTGGGAGGCAGAGTTGATAGGAAGCAGAGAGACTAATTAGGTTACAGAATTTTTAATTAAGAGTTTCATAGTCTTTCTTCCAAAAAAAGAAAAGAAATTTATATCCCACAAAAATTTTATTTGAAATTAGCTGTATGTATGATTACCTCCATGTAACCATTTCCTAGCCTAAATTCTATAATAATGATGTCCTTAACTCATAATCAGTGGGCACGGGTGTTAGTTTTCTCCATTGTATTGACCAGAGTCAATAGGGGCAGCAGACATGGTGATCAGTACTCAATACTCACTACAGATGGCCTGACACGAAGTTTCACACAGGTGATTACAGGAAGCAAGTGAGAAAGAAAGCAAGACAAGTAAAGAGATGGAAGAGGAAGGGAAGAAGGGATGGGGGATGGGGAGGGTTCTTTAAGAGGAATTTTACCGGTCACAAAAAGGACAAAAAAAAAAAAAGAGGAATTTTAGGCAATAGTGTCTGATGTGATTATGATTGTGAGTGTGTGTGTGTAAAGTCAGAGAAGCTTTCTATGTTCTACAACCCCCTTTCATGAAAACATTTCCCTTAAGCAACCCTGAGATCAACACAAAGCATCATAAACTCTGATTCTGATGCCCACACTTTATTTAAATATTCATCTCAGCCTCTATTTAAAGACACTTTGCTTTCAAACAGGGGGGATTGTTCCCACCATTATGCTTTTAGTGGCGATCTTAGAGCCCATCCCTAACTCATCTCTATAACACTTTTAGGACCACTTTGGGCCACAAAGTGGTTATTGGTTAAGTGATGACTTTCTATCTTTAAAAAGTTTCAGAATGTGAACAATTCAGTCTCTGTTCAGAGGAACCCAATCCAAATTGTTTAAAATATATAAATTCACTGATATTCAGTCAGAGCCAAGGCAGTATCAAGAAGTAGAAGAGCACCAGCTCTGGAATCAGACTGCCCTGGGTTTGAATTCCAGCTGTCACTTACTCTGCAGACCTGGGAAAAGTTGCTTAACCTCTCTGAGCCTCAGTTTCCTCAGGGTAAAACTGGGGATTATGTAAGTACATCAAAAGTAAGAGAGAGAAGTGAGATAATGCAGACAAAAACTACTATCAGATAACCAAGCACAGAATAGGTGCTCAGTGAATGGGACAGGTGATAACTACCATCCTCAGAGGCACATTTGCCACATAGGGGCTTTATATAGGTATGTTTTAGATAGAATATATGACATATTTCTATACTAGTGCTGTATATATCTGTGGTGCCTAAGATATAGTCGGACATGTAGTATACGCACAGTAAATATTTGCTGAATAAATATTTGCTGAAAAGCTAAATATAACAGGATTTTTCATGTAAATATTATATTTTATGGTTGATAATAAACTCTGAGATGACTTAAGAATGCTGACTCTATATGATAGTCTCCAATATTAGATTATAAAGATAGAAACTTTTCCATTTGTTTACATATTTCTTCAAAACTTTTGGATTATATTGAGTACTTTCCGTGGTGTAAGACACTGTTCTACTGCTTTGCATGTATCGGCTCATGTAATCCTCACAAAAACTCTATGAATTCTATGATAATAATATCCCCTTCTTACAGATGAGCAATCTGAGATACAAAGATATGAGGTAACCTGCCCAGGCTCCCAGCTTATAAGAGGAAAACCCAGGACTCAAACTGGGAAGTCCCCTGGCTTCAGAGCAAGGACTTGAAACCACTATACTTTCTCCCCACATGTTGTTAATGTGTTTGCTGATTTTTAACAAAGAAACTATAAAATTTAGCAACATATCTCAGTCTTTCAAAGCACAATAAAGATAAATGCATTTGGCAGTACTATATACATGCCAACTTTATAATTAGGTAGGCAAATAGCTCTTTGCTGTCTTTAGCATACGAAACATTACATAAGTTCGCACTTGAAAATAAAACATGTGGTCACGCAGGCAGGGACAGGCCCCAGTGAGGAGTGGCTCTGAAGCAGGTGATGTGTTCTGGATTTAACTCGGGGCACAGTGATTCTAAGGATATATTGCCTCTCCATAATAATACCGAACTATTCTTTCGACTGTAGAGTTTAAAAGGTTAACAAAGGATTAGTTAAGAAGTACTGAACACACTGAGGAATGACCAACACAGTTTAGTTAATCTTCTAGTGAAGCAAAGAATGCATACAGTAGGACCCTGACCTTTTCAAAATTAATTTTCAACTCTTTGAGAGTGATTCTGAAGGTCCATGGCTTGTAGTAATTTATAATTTTGTTAAAGGATATGTAGGAATAAACTCTTAACTAGTAAGAGACTTTACCGACCAGCCAAATCCACATTTTAAGCTAGTTCTCTTCTCATTCCTAACTGTGTAGTGATCCAGTCATTTTCTGTGCCTCACTGTTTCCTTTTCCCCCCTTCCTCCCAGAAGCAGAAGCTGTATTTAAAATAGTCTAATAACTGATCCTTGGCATTTTTGTGGTTAACCATTTCATGTTCACTTACCTATTTATGGCAAAAGCTCGGATTCCTGGCCTGTAAGTTAATACTATTGATCATAATGTGCATCCATTAATTTATCTAATCAATGACCATTGAATTTTTAGGGCCATGGAAACCAAAACAATGTTCGTTGAATCTGGAAAAGTAATAGAATATCCTTGTATTTGCCCTCTGTTTATAAACCTAAATATACTTTCTAGATGCTTATAGACTATTACACTAAAAATGATGTGTATGTGTACATTTATGTTTATATACACATATAAATATTAAGTTAATAACACAGTGACTGTTATAGTCATACCCAGTATTTGCTATTTGCTTATGGCTTTCATTCACTCTGACAAACATATCATAAACTCTCAGCATCAGAATGGATCCGATTTTGAATAGCTTAAAGTAGTTTTGCAGTCATTCATCCAATGCATAGTTTGTGCTGAATATTTAATAAAAATACTAATTTGCATTATTTTTATTATAGTTAAATGTATTGCATTTATTTATTTTAACAAACTACATTAAAGAAAATTTCATTTTATTTACATATTTACATAAT
>NW_007728863.1:17770-21867 GCF_000696425.1 Galeopterus variegatus | reverse complement strand
TTTATTTATTTTAACAAACTACATTAAAGAAAATTTCATTTTATTTACATATTTACATAATGTTCTTTGAAATAAGGTAAACATAATAAAACCTTGCAACACATCACAAACAAGTGGATCTGACACTTCAACTATTCTGGTATTCAGCTCCTAGAAATATATTCTAGTGCCCGCCTAACGTAATATTACATTTTTTCTGGAAGCAAGTTAGTTTTTTTCCCCTTTCTTATTTAAAACTATTATAGCAATTAGAAGAATAAATAATTATAAATTAAATTATTATTGGCGTTAAGTACATCTTTTCCACCCTGGCATATCAGTATATTTGTCCCTCTAACTATAGTATTGTCCCTCTAACTATCTCACATCACTCTCTTTGCTTTCTAATTACTTCTTTTTCACATAGCAAATTATTTTCCTCCTATATCTTGTGTTTCACTGAAATGCTCATGTCTCTTACATGACAAGCATCAGCAGTCACAAGCAAGGCTCTTAACTTTTGATCCTCCTGATTCTCTAATCATCACAGACAAGAAAGACAGGCACCAAAGTGAGGAAAGTGAAGTTATCATACTCAGTAGACCTTTATTTTATTTAGCAGCATTGAGGCCAAGAGCCCTCTACCTTCTTAATGCTAATGATAGTTGTTGCTTTTGCAATTTGTCCACTTGTATAATGCATTGCTTCTCCGTAATAGGTGTCCTGAACATGGATGATTTCAACACAATAAATTAAAAACAATTAGGCAAGACAGAAGTCAAATTCATTAATTGTAATTCCAATCTTTATTGAATATGCTTGATGTTTAATGCAAAGTAGAACTCCACTGCCTGTCAAAAATTTATACCATAGTACATACTCACTAAAAAGTTAATGTTGGAAACTTCACACACACCCCCCCCAAAAAATAGGTCACCATTGACTTTAATAGATATTTTTTGCTGATAGTGTTTTTCTAAGATAGTCTACTACTAGAAAACTAAGATAGTTACTTGGATAGTTCAGGATATATTTCCCCCAGTCATAAACCCAGTACTTTTAGCTAAATAAGCTCGAAGTTTAGAGCAAAAACATCTTTCGTATGTGTGTTGGGTAAACAGGGATGGGACAGGCAGGCAAGGTTTGGTTAAATTGTTGTATTACTGCCTCCTTTCTCTATTTCACTAGGCATGTCACTACATAACACTGTGAAGTAGACTCTAAATATATAAAGGCATTGATGGATTGTGCAGGATTTAAATAGACTTTGATTTTACTTGGATATGAAAATTTTCATTTCTACTGGAAACTCCCTAAATAAACATCTACTATGTCATACAGCATAGAGGGAAAAAATCTGGTCAAAGAGCCATGAGTTGAGAGGCCTGAGTTTTGTTCCTTATTCTGTTGCTAGATAAATAACCTTGGTCTAGATAACTATTTTCTCTTTCAACACTTACCTCATAACAACTCTTTTTTCACCTTCACTCTTCTGAAACAGATTTATTTAATCAAAAGAGAATTTCCACAAACTCCTACCATTTATCTGCCCACCTGCTGGCGTCTGTGACTTCTCTCCTGGAACCGTGAATGGACTCCCTGTGTTTCTGGCCAAGAACTTCTCCTTTCTCTTACTCAAGGAGACATTGATTTAGCAATTCTCCCTCTTTCTTTTCTGAATTATCAACATGTCCCTCTTTACGGGATCAGTCCCATCAGATGAAAATCACACCGCTCTTTCTCCCATCTTGAAATAATCAAACAATCTTGCTTTATAAAGAGGCTCATTGGAAAAATTATCTTTATGTCTTTGATTTCTCTTCCTCCACTCTCTTTTGAACCTGCTCCATCGGGTTTTTATTTCCATCACTTGCCAAAACTATTTTTTATTCTATGTCACTAATGGCCTCTAGCTCTACTTCTCAGGTGTCACCTTATTTCTCTATAAGCAGCATTTGATGTAGCTGATCACTCTTTCCTCCCAGAAATACTTGCTTTACTTGGCTTATATGACCCAAACTTGCATGATATTCCTCCTTTCTGATTTCTCCTTCTCAGTTTTTCTTTTTTCTTTTCTTTTTTTTTTGTGGGTTCACCCTCAGTTTCAAAACCTCTTATTGGGAGTACCCCTGGGCTTAGTTCTCTCATTTATATCTACACCTGCCTGCTTGTTGATCTCACCCAGTCTTACAATTTTAAATCCCATCTCTGTGCTAATGACTCCCACTGCTATCTGAAGTCCGGACACTGGGGCTCTCCCAGGAGCTCCAGATCCACATTGAACTTCCCATTTGACCTCTCTACTTGAATGTCTAATAGGCATCTTAAACATAACATGTCTAAAAGTGAGGTCTTGATCCTCCACTCCCTCCAATCAGCAACTCCTGCAATCTTTCTCACCTCGGCAGCAATTCCATTTTTCCAGTTGCTCAGGCCAAAAATCTTGGTGTTATCTCTTCCTCATACTTCACATGTGATCCATAAGCAAGTTCTATCAGCTACACCTTATATCCATATCTAGAAATTGACCATTTCTTAGCATTCTCATCCTTCCTACCTAGTCTGTATGACTATCATCCATTGCCTGGATTATGCAATTTAACTCCTAATGGTCTTCCTGATTATGTCCTTTATTCCTTCAGTGTGTTTTCAACACAATTTAAGTTAGATTGTATCATTCCTCTGCTCTAAATCCCTCCTATCCCACTCAGAGTAAAAGTCAAAGTCCTTAATATTGACCTCTAAGGTCCTGTATGATTTGCCCCCCACCGATCCTCTGATTTTGTTTCTGGCTACTCCTCCTTTGCTCTCTCTGTTCTGGTCCTACTGGTCTCCTTGTGTTCTTCTAAAACACCAGGCACACTTCCAGCTCAAGTCCTTGCTGTTCCCTAGCCAGGAATGTTCTTTCTCAAAGCATCTACATAACCAGCTTTCTTCAGACTTTATTAAAAAGTTAGTTTCTCAGTGAGAAGTTTTCTGCCTCCACAGGATATACATATACTTTATGTTCCACTTCTCTGCTTATATTTTTATCTTTTACATGTATCACTACCAAAGATACATTTTGTTTATCTAACTTATTTATCTGTCTCCCTCATTAGAATAGAATTTAAACGAGGACAGAGAGTTTATCTATTTTGTTCCCTCTTGAATCTCTAATGCCTAGTAAAATATCTGATACATGGAGAGTGATCAATAAATGTTTGTTAAATGGGTAAAGAAATACATGAACTCTATCCACTTTATATAGGGACTTTGAGACTGTAAGACATAGGAGTTATATGACTCCAGGTACAATAAGTACCAAATTAACTTTTGAATCATTGCTGAAAAAATCATAATTAGTATATTCTCTATTCTTTATTCTATTTTTTTTAGGACCAATGTTGGATGTCTAACTTTATGGAACTCTCCGTTTTCTCCTGAGAAGACGGTACTAGATCAGCAGTTTTCACGTGTGCGTGTGTGTGTGTGTGTGTGTGTGTGTGTGTGTGTGAATGTCATGGAATTATTTGTTCCCATGAAATATTATTTGAAAGCTCTATGTATAGAACAATTGAAAATAGAGAAGATTGTAGGGTACGACAAGGAGTAGAATCTCTCTCAATTGCTTCTATGGCACCTCAGAGCAAAGTTTAAAAGTAACTGAGCTATACCGTCATCTCATCAAAAAGACCTAGTATTCTACATATGATAATTGTCATTAACATGATGATTTAATTAACCAAAAGACTGTATCCTTTAACTGTACTAGATTTCACTGTGTTAAGAATGTTAAAGAAATACTGCTTATATTTGTTAATAGTCTTTTATGTAATCATTAGCCCCAATCACAGAATACCAACTAGATTCCCAGAGGGACTTCCCAGAGGGACCACAATGCAAAGCCACATACTTTACTCCCGAATGACTTTTAGCCTTAAATTCTAGGGCCAGTGAGCAGGATCATGAGAATCTTGGGGGTTCCTCTTTTTTTTTTTTTCTCTCTTTTTGTCTTTTTTCGTGACCAGCAACGGATCACAACCCTCTGTGTCGCGCCCGTACCGGACCGGGACCGGCAACGGATCGCAACCCTCGGTGTCGCGCCCGCACCTCGCTCAGCCAGTGAGCGGCTGGTC
>NW_007728863.1:15521-17538 GCF_000696425.1 Galeopterus variegatus | reverse complement strand
CGGCGGGAGCGCTGCCGCACTCCCAAGCGGTGCACTGTAGCAGTGCGCCACCGGGCTGGCCCCTTGGGGGTTCCTCTTAATATTTTAACTTAAGAACTAGAGCAAACAAGCTTGAGCATTTTTTTCTGGTGACCCCTTTCAGTCTTTGTTCATGATTTTTCCTTGCCACAAATAAGAGCCCCTACCTGAGAGTGAAAAGGAGCATGGGTAGAATTAGTTCACGACAATTTGATCCCAAAGATTCATGTTCACTCAATAGCACAGGTGGCTGTAATTAGAGCAGACTTTGTGATTAATAACAATATAGTTCTTACTAGGAAACAAAGAAATTCTTTACTTGTTTTGTCTTATGAAGTCAGGCTTTGTGGCCATTCTCCTCTTTGGAACAAAACTTCAGTATTTACAGGACACACCTGTAGTAGACAATTTGAAGATATCTGCCAGGTTCCTCCTGTGTCCCAATATACACAATATACACATTTCTATGAAATGATCCCACCTCCCTGTGCACACCTACATGTGAACCAAAATTAACTCATCAGACTCCCTCCTAGGATTTGAAATTGCATCTTAGAGATGTTATCCTAGTGGAAAGGGAAGAAAGCTATGGAAACATCCCTGGTGAATATGTATCAAGAATAGACTATATTTCCTAAAATAGTATTTTTCAAACCTTGGCAGAGTAAATACAGACTCTATCCAAAGGGAGGCAACGTTCGATGTGGTTAAAGGCAGGGGTTCCGGAGCCAGATTATCTGGATTTAAATCCCAGTTGTACCACTTACAGGCCGTGTGACCATGGGAGGGTAATAAATTTCTCTCTGTGCCTCAATTTCCTCCTTTGCAAAGTGGGGCTAATAATAACACCTACATCGTAAGTTATTATAAGAATTAAATTAGCTAGTACTTAAAACAAAGTCCAGTATATAGTAAGCTCTTTATAAGTGTTTGTAAGATAAATTTTAAATAAGACAAGAAAAGAATTCTTGAGCAACCCCAGGTTGCTTAAAATTTTGCTTATGTTACTTAAATATAAATAAACATAAATGATATAAATTATGTATACTTGCAGCACTAATACAACCATAAAACATGCTTATAAATTAAAAAGAAAATTCTAAAACAAATTAAATTCAAACGTAATATTAACTTAATACAATAGCCTACATTATTTTATTAAAACTAAATAAACCTTCTCAGCATGAATTATGGTACTGGCTGCAGATTGTTCTGAGTTTAGTATACTTCTCCTTCCATGTGCCATGTAATGACTCAGTCTTCCTACAACTTTTCCATGTTTGTATAGTACCCCAAGACACTATTTAAACTTGCAGGTCTACCCCTGTTCTTTTCTCCTTGGTTCAAGACCACTAAAGCAGCACCATATGGCATCAATGCATTAACATATGCAAAGATAAGAAGCACAGAAATTTTGTGATACTACGTGGTTATAATGCAGTCGTCCAGATGATCTAAAATGTGTTTATATTGTTATTTAAGATAATCATGAAAATGAAAATAGAAGCTTAAACTTCTTATGAAGAATTCATGGGTCTTAGTAATATATCACCCGCTCCCAATCTGAGAAATAAGATTGTAAGGAGTTGCTTTGAAAGATAAAGGTAACAGCTGAAGGGGATGTATTGTAGTGTTACAAACTTTTAAGAAAGAAAAGATTTGAGCACATTCAATTATTGAGGGAAAGTATCTAGGAAAGAGGGAGAAGTTGAAGATAAAATTAAGGAATAATCGAAAGAGTAAGATCTAGAAACAGACAAAGTTTGGAACCAAAAGTATAGGTTGAAGGATTGGGGTAGACCAGGAGAAAGTTAAATCCAATGCAAGTTTGTAAACTTGGTTTAGGAATAGTGTTACACCATCTTTAATTTTTTTTTCTCAAAAGTTGGCTACATGTTGCTATGTGAAGAACACAACCAACAAAATTTGTTTTGACAGCTTTTGGCTGGGTGTTTATTCCATACTATGCCTCACAAACATTGAGAACAAATGAGTATAT
>NW_007728863.1:10533-14953 GCF_000696425.1 Galeopterus variegatus | reverse complement strand
TCAGTCTTCCTACAACTTTTCCATGTTTGTATAGTACCCCAAGACACTATTTAAACTTGCAAGTCTACCCCTGTTCTTTTCTCCTTGGTTCAAGACCACTAAAGCAGTACCATATGGCATCAATGCATTAACATATGCAAAGATAAGAAGCACAGAAATTTTGTGATACTACGTGGTTATAATGCAGTCGTCCAGATGATCTAAAATGTGTTTATATTGTTATTTAAGATAATCATGAAAATGAAAATAGAAGCTTAAACTTCTTATGAAGAATTCATGGGTCTTAGTAATATATCACCCACTCCCAATCTGTGAAATAAGATTGTAAGGAGTTGCTTTGAAAGATAAAGGTAACAGCTGAAGGGGAAGTATTGTAGTGTTACAAACTTTTAAGAAAGAAAAGACTTGAGCACATTCAATTATTGAGGGAAAGTATCTAGGAAAGAGGGAGAAGTTGAAGATAAAATTAAGGAATAACCGAAAGAGTAAGATCTAGAAACAGACAGAAAGTTTTGGAACCAAAAGTATAGGTTGAAGGATTGGGGTAGACCAGGAGAAAGTTAAATCCAATGCAAGTTTGTAAATTTGGTTTAGGAATAGTGTTACACCATCTTTAATTTTTTTTTTTTCTCAAAAGTTGGCTACATGTTGCTATGTGATGTCCCGACCCGCAGGATATTCAACGCAGACCCTGGAGGGGGGAGTGGGAATTGGATGGGNTTTCTCAAAAGTTGGCTACATGTTGCTATGTGAAGAACACAACCAACAAAATTTGTTTTGACACCTTTTGGCTGGGTGTTTATTCCATACTATGCCTCACAAACATTGAGAACAAATGAGTATATGTGGATTAAAACCTGTAAAAAGAACGTCAGGATTAGTATACGAGATGATCAAGATGCGTTGGAAGCAGAAGTGAGTCTCAGCGTCCAGAGTTTGGGAACTGAAATGAGTATTTTCAGTTGCTTTTGCTAATTGCTAATGACAGGTATGTGTAATATAGCATCCTAAGAAGACAGCTGGCAAAGAGCCAGCCTGGATAAAAATTCTTAGCATGGGAAGCAAGTTATTTTTCTCCTCAATATAAAAGGCTCTGGAAATAAATCGTTTTACTTCAGAATGAAATCTGATGGCTACAGAGCAGCTCTGGGCAACTAACTTAACATAGTTTTAGCTGCGTGTAGGTGGAATAAAAAACTTCCTAAACACCCTTGTTTATACCAGACACTGGTGCCAAACAGGTGTCCCAGACTCCCAGAGGTGGTGAATCATAAACATTCATGAGGCATTTTCTGTCAGTATTTTCAGCAATCAAATTAAAGTGGTAATGGATCCAGAGACTGAAAGTCTACTTCAAGTTTCCAGAATTCTAAAGGCACATGATCTTTGGGTCAGAATCAAACCATCTGCGTCCAGAACACACTGTAAAATCACTCCCTAGTATGTGAGAATAACTAGATGAAGTATATATGTGTGAGCATGGTCATTGCTTGACAGCAAAGAGTGTTGATGTTGACTTCCACATTTAGCATAGGGCATGAGTTCACATATTTGCCAAAATGTAGTACCTTACAAGTTGGATTCCTTAAAGCACAGCTCTTGATGTGTGACTCTGCCCTATACTCTTGTGTAGGACCACAGGTCACCATGTGATTCAATGAGTGCATATGAGAAATAGAAACCATCCTATGTAGTTTAAGAAGAAAGAGATTTAATTCAGGAAATTAAGTGTTTGTAACGTTACTGAAGAATTAAAGAAGTGGGAATCAGGAAGGCTGCTGCTGGATTAAAGTCAAGAACACACCACCATACTCGAAGTTTAGTGACAAGGAATAAAGTATTTGAAAGCAGTTGTTACATCCTCCACTACCTTAGAATTGCCTCTGAACACTCAGTTCTGACTCTGGATGATCTTGACTGGCGGCAGAAGGACAACAGGAAGATGGCCTCTTTCTTATTTCAGCCTCCCAGATCCAGCAGAAGGGCATCTAACTGTAGGAACTTAATTTGCATCATGAACACTAGATGCAAGGGAGTTTAGGAAATGTATTTCATTTTTCAACCTCTATAGTAAGGAAATCCCATAGAAAGTAGTAGGAATAGATGCTGACAGCCAATTGGCATGCCCAGATCATCATAATATAGCCACTCATTGTCTTATGATTATTTTACCTATTTCCTTTCATGTAACCCTTATAGCAACACTATGAGATACATGCTATTTTTATTTCCAATTTAGAGATGAGGAACCTGAAACACTGAAAAGTTCAACTAGCCTGTTCAAGGTCATGTACCTTGTAAGTGGTAGACCTAGCATTCAAACCAGGCAATCTAGCTTGAGAGACACCTACCCCATCCACTGAATTGCCATTTACACAATAGCTGAGTTTTACCTTTCATATAATGTCTAACACTTTTCTACTGTTTTATAGACTTAAAAGCACAAAACAATTTACAAAACAACTATCTCCCAAGCAGATGGAAACATATGGGACAGCTGGGCAAGGCAGTGTATTGCTTTTAGAAAATTCCTCACAGGAAACTAACATGCTATCAGAAAGCTCTGGAGTGAGCATGGAGTTAGACTAGGAAGACTTAATCAGATTATCTTATGAGCTTGCATCATTAATTTGAGATAGCATAATTAGAGAGGTGAGCCTGTTATGAATCCATAAGTGGGTGTGGGTTGGCCAGGCAGGAAATGTAGGAGAACCATTAGCAGTAACAAAATTTTATTATCCAGGGCTACTTCTTATACTTTGGTATATACCATGTAAATCATGGTCCATTTTTTACTAGGACTTTAGACTGTCAAGTTACAGTACAATTGACTAGGTTATAGTTTGGAGTAAGACATCTGGGATTTCTTGATTGAAATTGTACATATAATGGATGGATCTACCTTGACTATAAAAGGACAGAACCCTATGATCATAGCAAAGAGGTAGTCTGGGAAGATCAGCTCCTGGATCTGACAGAAAAAATAAATCAAAACAAAGCAAAACAAAACTCCAAGGCCTCTTTAATTGAGAATTCAACACCATCCCTAGTATGTATTTTCAAAGCTTCCTACCAATTTCTCCACCACTACCACATCCCACACTATCCTTCTTGGCCACCTAAGCACATATACAATCACTCTCACTCAGTGCTCTCTGCTACACCCCTATTCTTTGCTTGCCTTTCTCTCTCTCTCTCTCTCTCACACACACACACACACACACACAAAGGTGCACTCCCTAGTGGGAAAACAAGCTGGAGATAATAATTGATGTGTGAGTGAAAGAGTAGGAGTTAGGTGAGATGTCTGAGAAGATTGGGGGTGAGGGCATCCACAGCAGGAGGAAGGGCATGAAAAAAAGTCCCAGAGTCCTGAAGGAGCATGACATTTTTAAGGCATTTTCAGGGCTCCAGGTGTCTGCAGGGTTAAAGACAGGAGAAGTAAGCAAAGAGAAATGAAATGGACAAGGAAGGTGAAGTCAAGGATGTGAAAAACTGCTACACTAAGGGGTCTTGGCTTTATCATGAAGGCAATGAGAAGCCAATGAAGAGCTTTATGCAGGGAATGAACCTGATCTGATTTGAGTTAGAAAAATAAAATTGGTGGCAATGAGAAAGATGAATGCTATGTCTATAGTCCAGGCCAAAAAATAAGTGAGAGAGAGAGAGGGCTGATATAAAATAGGGTACTTAGGGTAGAGAGAAGGCAATGGATTAGAGAGATATTTCTGCAGTAAAAATGACAGGATTTGGGGCCTTAGATTCAGTGGTTAGGAAAAGGGAACACAAGGGTGCTAGACGTTTCTAGGTTTAGAAGATTATGGATGGGGGTTTCCTTAGCAGAGACAGATAAAAATCACCTCTTCTCAGTCAAGCTTGCTTTTAAAAAATGAATTGCTGTGATCTGGCCTACCTAAGAAGATTACCTTGACCTTGGTTGGGTGGATTCGTTTCTTTTTAGTAATTATTAATACAGCCAAAGATAGAATTATCAGCTGACATTAAGTTCATGGTCACAAAAACCCTTGAAGTCATATTTTACTTTGTGTTCATGTCTTTTTTCAAATTTTATTTTTTAATTGACATGTTATAATTGTACATATTTATGGGGTACAGAGTAATATTTCAATACATGTATGCACTGTGTGATGATCATATCAGGCTAATTAGCATATCCATCACCACAAATTTTTAGTTCTTTGTGATGAGAACATTTGAACTCTTCTAGCCATTTGAAAATATACAATAAATTGTTAACTATAGACACCTAGCACTATTACCAAATTCTAGAAATTATTCTTTCTGTCTAGATATAATTCTGTATCCGTTAACCAACCTCCCCCTATCTCTCTACCCCCACCCTTCCCAGCCCTTAATAACCACAATTCCACTTTCTACTTCTTTTTTTTTTTTTTTTTTT
>NW_007728863.1:0-10105 GCF_000696425.1 Galeopterus variegatus | reverse complement strand
CTGTTTGCTTGTCGTATCAACTTCAAGGAGTTGTAGTTGTTAAGTCTTCTTCCCGCCCCCCACCCCGGTTTGTGTGTGTGTGTGTGTGTGTGTGTGTGTGTGTGTGTGTGTATTTATTTATTTATTTTTNATTATTTATTTATTTTTAGCTCCCACCAACACTTTCTACTTCTATAAACTCAATTTTTTTTAGCTTCCATATATGGGTGAGAACATGCAGTATTGATCTTTTTGTGCCTGCACTTTCTACTTCTATAAGCTCAATTTTTTTTAGCTTCCATATATGGGTGAGAACATGCAGTATTGATCTTTTTGTGCCTGACTTGTTTCACTTAACATAATGTCTCCCAGGCTTATCCATGTTGCTGCTAATGATGTGATTTTATTCTTTTTATGGCTGAGTAGGATTTCATTGTGTATATATGACACATTTTCTTTATCAATTCATCTGTTGATGAACATTTAGGTTGATTCTGTATCTTGGCTATTGTAAATAGTGCTGCAACAAACATGGGGGTGCAGGTATCTCCTTGGTATACTGATTTCTTTTCCTTTGGATAAATACCCAGTAGTGGGATTGCTGAATCATACAGGAGTTCTACTTCAAGTTTTTTTCAGGAAACTCCATACTGCTTTCCACAATAGCTATACTGATTTACATTTCCACCTACAGTGTATAAGAGTTCCCTTTTCTCCCCATCCTCACCAGCATTTGTTGTTTCTTGTATTTTTGATAATAGCAATTCTAACTGGAGTGAGTTGATATCACATTGTGATTTTGATTTGCATTTCCCTAATGATTAGTAATATAGAGCATTTTTTCATGTCTATTTTTGCACATATACTGGCCATTTGCATGTCTTTTGAGAAATGTCTATTTGGGTCATTTGCTAATTTTTAAATAAGACTAATTGATTTTTTGTTATTGAGTTGTTTGAAGTTTTTATATATTCTGGATATTAATCTATTTACTATGAATTGCCTCATCAAATCTCTTGGCCCATTTTTCTATTGGGTTCTCTTTCTTTTTCCTTACTGATTGTAGAAATACTTTATAAATTTTGGACCAGCTCTTTGTTGGTTATATTTTGCTATGGCATGCCCTTATACTCTTTTGGTGATGTATTTTGAGAAACAGAAACTCCTAATCTTAATGTAATCAAATGTATCAATCTTTTTCTTTATGGTTATTAGTTTTCGTATTTTGTTTTAGAGATATTTGCCTATATTAATATCATAAAGCTATTATATTCTACAAACTTTATTGTTTTACATTTAAACTTAGATCTACAATCTACCTGAAATGGATTTTGTGAATCATTTGACTTAAAGCTCAAATTCATATTTTTCTTTATATATCTTGACTGTGCTTCAAGTTCTTTTTAATAATCTGCTAGGTAGCATGTTTCTAATAACAATTTATCCACAGAAAATATCAGCAAAATATGGATGCTTATGAAAAATAGAATTACATAATTTATTATTAGGTTTAACACCTCCTTTAAGTACTTTGACACAACATAACCAGTGAATCTCTGTGTAGTACAAAAGGATCTCATGGCCACTTTCCAGCTCATTGTGGAATACTGTAAAGATTCTACAATTCGAACCCACTTGACTGGGTCTGCCAACACCAATGGAGGCACGTGCTAGCCCTTCTGCTTTCTGGACCTCTCTTTCTTTCCTCAAGATGCCTTCAATCCTTAAACAGAGGAGAGAACTGACAGAAGGACCGAGTGAAAGCACCAGCATCAATTCACATATCAAATAAAGCAAGGTTTGATTTCTTATCGTGAAGAGAAAAAAATGATATAAAGGGAAGTGCTGCTATTTTTGTCCTTACATGTGAATCATCCTGTGCACCCCTGAGCTGTGTGCAACCCCAGCACTTAGAAGCTCACTGCCACTAATAGTGGGTAACTTTTAAAGAATTTTGAGCAGACTTGTGTATTGAAAGTACACCTGGTAGCAATGAGGATGGATAAGAATAAAGCAAGAAGATTATCCCCATGGTTTAGGTGACTTGTGGCTGGAGAGGAGCTGGTGACCATGAGAGGTATTTAGGAAGGAGGAATGACAAGACTTGCTAATTAGGTTATGACACTCAGGCATTTGCGTGGAAGGAGAACCTCTGAGGAGAGCAAATATTAGAGGAATGAGGAAGGTGATGACAACTTTAGTGATAACTGATAACAGAAATCTGTGCCTTTTTGTACAGATCACAGATTCCCAGTCTGACTGTTCCTCCTGCTGTTTTGAGGCAGAGGAAATTGGGACCAAATTCAAATTATTTCAAAGCTTTTCTGCCTAATGCATTTAGAAAGGCACAGCCAGCCCCGTGAGGTTGTCCTAGACAGGTACATCTCATGTGGGCAATAATGCCAGTGCACCGCGTGTGACTAGCGTGTGCCTTTAGGGAGCAGCCTCTGGGGATAAGCTTCTTTTTAAATGTAACAACTAGAACAAAGAAGTCTTGGCTGTGTCCTGCACATCATATCATCTCCAGGCAGTCTAAATTGGTAAATTATTGCATTAATGTGGATAATAAGTAGTTGCTAATGTAGGTTTTGGTAAACATTGTAATGGTAGCTAGTTGGAGTGAAAGAGCAGCAGCATATAATTTGTGATGGTACATGTTTAACCTCCCTGGAAGACACAGACCCTTTGGAATGTAAACGTGATCTGAGCCTCCTTTTCTCATAGAAGGATGGGGAGGAAGAGCATTGGCATCATCACTAACCTTTTCTCATAAGCTCCCCGATGCCATCCTTTCACTCCCTACATTTTTTCCCGCTGGGGGCCCTGAATATGGAGCTGAGAGCGAAGGGAGATAGACCTGGAAGTGAAGAAGAGAAAAAGGAGATTCCGTAGGACAGCACCACCTAGAAAAATAAGTGGAGAAAATGAGAAAATGGTAAGTGCAGAAGAAAACCTCAGAAACCAGTTCATCTGACCCTTCCAGAGATCTGTTATGTGTCCAACACTAGGATATGGAAGATACAGCTATGACAGCAAGACAAGTACATTTTAACTCAGAGTAAAAAAGCATTTTCTCATCTATGGACTTATAAAAAAAAAAGAAGAAGAAGAATTGCCCCGCATTATAGTGAGATCCCTACAATTAAAAATATAAAAATGGTGTATTATTTCAGAGGAGACCATTATATCATGACATCATTATATTGGATGCAAGTTGGCTAGTTGATCTCTAGGCAACCCTTCCAAATGGAAGATTCTCTGAGCATAGTTTTGGTGTAGAATAGAGCTGCTGCCAATCACCCTGGCCTTCCATGGTTAAGAAGTTGAGGTTAGAGACATCAGCCTTACCTTTTCACCTATTCTCCCCTTACCGTACTATCAACACAGAAAGTGGGACAGATATGGATGAGATTCAGTATGTCCAGAGAGGGGAGTAGCTTCTCAGAGATGAACCAGCTGGAATCATCAGAGGAGGACTATGAAAAGTCAGGGAACATAAGAGAAAGACTCTTCCAAGGTTCTTTGACCCATTGCTTGATAATATCTGAAAATGCTCTTACATAAAACACCCAGAGCTTAAAGATTGCTAAATTTGGTTTCTAGAAATTTTCTGTAAACAGTATTAGTAGACAATCTTCTTTGTTAATTAAATGGCTGCCATTTTTATTCACATGGCTACAGAAATTATAATAGCAAACATATACTTAGAACCCATCAAGTGCCAGGCATTCTTTAAAGTACTTTGAACAAATTAGTGAACATATTCTTCATAACAACGCTATAAGATGATGCTGTGGGCTAATAATTAAATGGCTGCCATTTTTATTCACATGGCTACAGAAATTATAATAGCAAACATATACTTAGAACCCATCAAGTGCCAGGCATTCTTTAAAGTGCTTTGAACAAATTAGTGAACATATTCTTCATAACAACGCTATAAGATGATGCTGTGGGCTAAATTGTGTCCCCCCTCCCCCCACCAAATTCATATGTTGAAGCCTTAACCCCCAATATGATGGTATTTGGGGCCTTTAGGAGATAATTAGATTTAAATGAGGTTATGATGGTGGGATCCTCCGGATGGGATTACTGCCCTTTTAAGAAGAGACACCAGAGAGCTTGGGAGGGCACATGGGAGGACACAGTGAAAAGGAGGCTGTCTACAAGCCAGGAGGAAAGCCCTCATGAGAACTTAACCTGCTGATGCTCTGATCTCACACTTCCAGCTGTCAGAACTGTGAGACAATAAATTTCTGTCATTTAAGACACCCAGTCTATGCTATTTTGTTATGGCAGCCCAAGCTGACTAGTACAGGTCAGTACTATTATCATTCTCCTTTTTACATAAGGAAAATGGGGGATGGAGAGCTTAGGAATCTTGCCCAAGACAGTCGCATTAGTGACTGGAAAATCAATATGGGATTCATATTGGTCTGAATTTGTCACTGATTTTTTTATTTTTTTTTATTTATTTTTTTTTTTTTGGTGGCGGGCCAGTATGGGGATCCAAACCCATTATCCTGGTGTGATAAGGCTGTGGTCTAACCAACTGAGCTAACCTGCCAGCTGAAAAACTGGCATTCGAATTCGGGCAGGCTGTATCCAGTGATCTACTGCCAAGTCATAACATATATATACTTGCTGTGTTTCTAAAGTCCTTTCACCTACTGGTTTACTCATGCTTCACAACCCTGTAATGTAGGTAAGCAGACTTTACAGCCCTATTTTTACAGATAAGAAAATTGATGCTCCAAAAGATTAGGTGGCATGGCCAAGGAGAAAACTCTGACTCTGGAGACCAAGACAACTTGTCACTTTCTAAATTGAGATTGCATGAACATCATGAGATCAGCAGAGCCCAGGAGCACTGACTCTAGTAACTAGACTATAAACTCCATGAGGGCAGGGATTTCTGTGTCTTTGTTGACTATTGTATACCCAAAACCTAGAATGATGCCTGCTATGAAGAAAGCACTCAATAAATTATTGAGTTTTAAATGAATAGATCAAGCTATGGCTTGGAACCCCCAGGTCAAAGCAGTGCTGCTGAGTGGAAGAATCTTTTATTCCTAATCATAAGTTTAATTATTAATCATTCATTGTTTTATTAATCATTCATTTAATGATCTTCTACAGTTAACTACGGTTCAAGCATACAGATCTATTTGCTATTCTTTTCCAATCTATGTTCCCTGAGACTGTGCACTTTGACATGCCTTGCCACTAATACATCAGTACCTGAGATGCATCCAAAGTAGAAACCATGTCTTTTAGATTCAGGAAAAAGGGAGAAAAAGTACAAATCCAAGAGAGGAGGAAAGTGCATGCTATTAATCAAGGCGTGATTTAAAAAAATAAAACTAATCAATATGAAAGTTCATTTCACAACATACTGTCTCATCTTTTTTTGTCTGATTAATTGATTTTTTTTCTCCATCCTTTTTCTTCATGAGAATGTGTGTTTCCAGTAGGAAATTGTGGAAATATAGTGAAAAGTAATCTCAAAAATAATTCTTCTGATAAAAGAGTTGTGTTAACTTTATTCCAGGCCCAAGCCTAAAATTTTGGAGGTAATGCATCTTTCCCAGCATTGCTATTGCATCTCTCTTCTAACCCTTTTGTTCTAAATTCCATTCCGAAAAAGCACATCTTTTATGTCCTTATTTGGTTACTTTTATCCAAGCAGATGTGGTTGTTTGGGTCCTACAGTGTGGCCCATCACTTAATTACAAAATGAGATTTCCATACTTGTATTTTATTTCACCTAATAAAATGAAGCTTGTAGATGGACTATTTTGCTTTTCATGTTATGTAGATATCTTGGAATTGTACCACCCACAGTGTCCCAAATCCTGCCATGCACAGATGCTCAGTAAATTGAACCCTGCCATGGAATCACTTTGATGCACTCTGATTCACCCTTAAATTGTTGTCTTCTCTGTACCTCATGAGCTAAACGAAGCTGTTTTTCAAGTTTCGTTGCTTTTTCTTCTTCTTCTTTTTAGGGTCCTACTTTAGAGAAGAAATAGACACTTTAGAGAGCAACCACATTTTCAAAAATAAATGAAATAAAAGCAGAGCAGCAAATCATATAGACACTTGATTTCCATTGCTATGATGTTTCAGCCTCTGCTTTATTTATTAACCAGTGCTGTCTGCAGAAAGAAATAGAGCCTTTGAGAGAACCACTGAAAACTATAAAGCTAACTTCCAGTCAAACAAATATGTAGCTAATCTCACCAAGGAGAGATTACAAAATCTCCGTCTCTAAAGAAGACTTCCGTGACTGAAAAACACCTTTCAGAACAGATGCATAAGGTGCCCTAACTTGGTCAGGTGGCAAATTAGAGAATATGTTGAGTTCTAGGAATGATGACAATAAAGGCAAACACTTATATACACTCTGACCCTTATGAGGATACTGAGAGACAGAGAAGCTAAGTAATCTGCCCAGGGACACGTGCCAATCAGTGTAGGAGCTGGGACTTGAACCTGGGCAGTTTGGCTCAAACCTGTGCTCTTCACAAATATGCTATGCTGTTCCTCATGTGGAAATCAAGATCTCAGAGTAGCACAGGCATCAGCTATTAAAATAAAACTATTTAGATTGAACCATATGACAATGCTGATATTTGACAGTTTATGACCTAACAAATCTGTAGTTTTATATTTTCCAACCTAATAGCAACTAAAACAAGTGACTGAACTTTATGAGGCCTCTGCTCTGGGTCAGTCAGGCTCTGTGTTCTAGGGTATAACTGGAGTCAATATGATTTAGAGGAAGAAAGGGAATCTGGAGACTTGAGTTGCTGTCCAAGTGTCATTGCTAATCTTGATTAGTCAGTTCATCTCCCTGGACCTCAGTCTTTTCATCTATAAAATAAGTGGATCTCAAACTTTTTAGACTGCAGTTCACTTAGAGAAGGTATAACTTCCTGTGTCTCATTTACCCCAATCATCTCAATTTCCAGTGACAAACACAACTGCTAGTTATGAAGAATGTGCCTTTAAAAGCAAATTGTGGGGAGAATTATGTTTACATATGTTTTGGCAATAGTGATACAGATAGTTTATCCTGAAGTGTCCATATGTCTTGAAGCCTAATTATTGCAAAATATTTGGCCAAAATATAGTCAATGCAAATTATCTATTATTATGAGATAACAAAATTGTTCACAACAAATAGCAGAAATAATGGTAAACCTAAACTAAACTTATCCTTAGAAGCAAGAATAACAGTAATTGACAACTATGACCTTTCAGAAAAACTCTAAGGATGCAGTAGTTTTTAAAAAGCATCTTGTCCCCACATTTTGAGAATTTAACCTCTCTGCCTGTTTAGTAGAAGTCGTGCAGCCTACTCTTCCTGATACCAAATTAAAGTCCTCAATAAACTCTAGTACTACACTAATTTGAATACTAAATTAATAATTCTTAATAATTCACTTATTAGTTACTGGCCAGCATCTCTCAATTGCATTTGAAAATAAACACGTATGGGCCGGCCCGGTGGCGCACTGGATAGCGGCGGCGCTCCCGCTGGAGGGTTCGGATCCCACATACAGACCGGCTCCCGCTCACTGGCTGAGCGAGGCTGTGACATGATGCTGATATCCTCACCTTCCATCCCACCTAACCCTTTCCAGTTGGCCAATGTTAATATCAAACTTATTTTTGAAACACTTACTCACAGTAAGAAACATATTCATTTCTAAACTTAGGACATGTATACACAAAGCCATGACTTATATAAGTGCAGTTTGAGCCCTACACAAAGGTGAACAAGTGGGAGATTAATACCTAGGCCAACTTGTATGTTCTTTATGGGGGATACTCTGTGTGTGCGTGTGTGCGTGTGTGTATGAAAAAAATATATAAATATGCTAATGAATATATACATAATGGTACATAGGCGCACACAAATGTTTGACATAAAAACTTAATGATATAATACACTTACATGTGATTTACCCTTTGATATTTTCTATTCTATTTTTTTTTAAATATTGATGACAATATACTAAATTGAGTTTACAATCTTCTTTTAGGTTGTGATTTGCAATTTGAGAAACACTTTTCTTAAAAAATATTACCTAGATACACCAGATATGAGTTCACTATGACCTCCATGGATAGTGTAGGAGTTTCTTCTACCTTAGAGAGCTAAGTGAGATCTTTCTCACTTTAAAAACAAAGAAACAAATGAACAGTAGCACATTTGGAAGTTCCTTGGATGGACAGGTTTGAAGTTGTGGGTTATAAGAAAAGATGGCTGGAACTGGGAATAGTTAGCCTAAAAGAGGGAAGTGATGGTGGGGGGTGGGGGGTAGGAAGCCAGCAGAGTAAGTGGTAGTCCTCCAGTATTTGAGCAGCTACCAAGGTAACCAGATGTGGGAGGGACTAGGCATTATTGTCTATGGCTCTTAGTGATGGATATTTACTCATTCAACCTCTTGAGCACAAGCTACTTTCTGGCTTCTGTGCTAGAGACTGCAGATAATTTTTCTAAAAACAGCAAATACAGTTTGGTAATCTTTATGCAAAGAAACCCTGCTTTTCCATGATGTGACAGTTAAACATGCCTGATGGCTAATACAAAACTATAGAAATATGATCTGCATTATTGAGAGGTGATGAATTCTGTTGCATTCTACTGAGTGGCTTTATTAGTGACTCACGTCACCCCTTGTTTACCAGGATTGCTATTTGAGTCAATTTCTAAATACTTGCATGTATTCACTATTGTGCAGAATGTGTTTCAGTTATGGAGCAACAGATATTCTGAGAAGATGAGTTACAGGTTTACCAGTCCAGCCAAAACTTGTCCCGGTCCTGCCCTTCTCCATTCCTTTCCCCAGTTAAAGCATGAAAGTATAAAAGGGGTTCCATGTGAACTTTAGAGGAGCCTTTTTAGAATTCTAGCTTTAGACATTTTTTTCCCCAAGAAAAATAATTAAGCTTTTCTTTTATTTTAGATTATTCAATTTGCAGGAAAGCACCCATGGTAATGAATATATAAATCTTTTCAATTTCTCACAAAGTCTGAGTAAAAAAGTCTTAGTTTTATTGCATTTAGGCCCTCACTAATCTCTTTTAACTGCAAAATAAATCCATTAGATATTGTGATCCTCAACATTTCACATAATGTAAAATTCAGCATTAAAGCTTGTTTGGGGTTATCTGTGTTTATTATCAATATGTTGAAGTTATTGAGAGGCATATTTTGGTTCAATATAAAATTAAATTTCTAAGCATAAGAGTTACCCTGGTAGGTATAAAATTCCCCATCGTGAGAGATAGTCAAGAATAGTTGAAGGTCACCCAGCATCTGGTTGGAGTAAGAAGAGAGATGTTACACAAAATTACCCTTTAGCTTCCTACCAACCTTGAGATTAAATGTGTTGATTAAGCAGTAACTTTTCTAGCCCACAACTGGGTTCTTTTCTGAAAAAGAGCTTCCTGTGCATGCCTTCTGGAATCACTTCCCAAAATACAAAATGTCTTTCTCCTTAAATGTGCATATTTAAAAAAATATTAGTTATATCTAAATTAATCTGGAGGCAAGATGGCGATGGGTCTGGAGCGGGCGTGCCAGAGGACAGAGAGAGCCTGAGACGAGCCCGCTTCATCCTGCCGGAGAGCTGATGGCCTGAGGGCGCCGAACCGGCTCACGCTGGGGGGATTCAAAGAGGAACTGTGTGCTGTGAGATCCTCCCCCGGGGGGCTCACGCCCTGGTGTGGGAGATAACTCAACCACACAAGGGGCCTCAATACTGGGGGGAAGGTGGGAGGCCCAGAGAGGACCTTGACCAGGGCCGCAGGAACTCCCACAGTGTCCGTGGCAGAGGCCTGGGACCCCTTCGGGGCCGGGCGGGGCTGAGAGAGGAGGATTGCAGAAGACAGGCCCCAGCCCTGTACTGAGCGCACAGAGAGGGGAGGGGTCCGGCAAAGGAGGAGGAGTCTCGGAAAAAAAAGACACACCCTCCGGGAGGCCCCATCGTGTGCACACAGAGAGGGGAAACACCCAGATAGCGAGGCAGAGACTTACAGATCTCACACACTCTGTTGGGCCGGCAGGACAGGATCCAGCTGCCAGGGCCAGAACTCAAGGATCAGGGAGAAC
>NW_007728862.1:268024-274447 GCF_000696425.1 Galeopterus variegatus | reverse complement strand
TGCAGCTTGAGGCGAGGTGCCCGACCTGGCTCTCCCCTGCCCATTCCCCACGTAGGCCCCATCCCTGCAGGTGCTCCTGCTTCCCACGGCCATGGCTGTCACTTGCCCACAGACTTCCATGAGTCCCAAGACAGCCAGGGGCTGTCTGGAGCCCACACTCTTTCAACCCAAAGAGGCAACCGAACCAGGACCCAATGCTGGGAGCCGCCTGCCACCTGGTGGCCACATCCCCAACATGGGCCCATCTCATTCAGAAAAAAAAGCAAGCTGCAGAGTTATAGCACAGGGTGATGCCTCTTACATAACAATCCAAAACTGGCCAAACAATGGGACACAACGGTTTGGTGATATAAAACCACGGAATGGCCCTATAGACCCTGATATCATGATAGGGCTCCTTCTGGGGAGATGGGCGGGGACGGGGTCAGGCAGTCCTGACCTCCTCAGCCTTCTATTATAAATGGAAATAAGGCATAATGCTAGGATGGATCAATCCAAACCTGGGGGGCAGGGTGGTAAAACTAAAGTAAAATAAAACAGGAAAGCCCCAAACACTAAGGAAAACTCTCCCTATCAATTTGTCAATGACCATAATAGTGAAAACAACTGCACAGAAGCGTTAACCCCAACAGCCGACAGGGGGAAGCAACCCAGCGTCCGTGGATGGATGAATAAACGAAACGTGGCACACACACACACACACCTACACACACAATGGAACATTCTTCAGCCTTAAGAAGGAAGGAAATCATGACACGCTACAGCACAGATGGACCTTGAGGACACTGTGCTGAGTGAAAGAGGCCGGTCACAAGAAGACAAATGCTGCGTAATCCCACTTGCGTGCGGTCCTTAAAGTAGCAGCATTCACAGAGACAGAAAGCACACGGGGGAGGGGAGTCATTTAATGGGGACAGAGCTTTAGTTTATGATGAGAAAGTTCTGGAGATGGAGGGTGGTGATGGCTGTACAACAACGTGAATGTACCTAATGCCCCTAAACGGACCACTTCAAAACGGTAAGGACGATAAACTCCGGGTTATGCACATTTTGCTACAATTTGACATAAAATAATAATAAATACAAAATAATAATAAAAGCAAGGCCAGGGTTGGCAATGCAATGGCAGTGGCATTTCTGGAGGGTCTTTTGACAACAGGGCTCTGTGAGCAGCCATCCCTGCCATCATAACTCCTCTGGGACTTTATCCTGGGGAAACTCCTGTAGGCTGGCAGAACTCGGCCTCAAACATGTCATTACATCCTTGATACAGTACTGTGACACTCAGTCAAATCTTAAATGTGCAGCATCTCTTGTCCCCTTAGACTGTCAGGGTGAACCACAGGCAGCCACATGTGAGGACCCACAGAACCCACAGGGAAGGGACATGGCATCTGCCTGCTCCCTCCTTGGGAACAGCACCCACTCCGGGGGGCCCCACTGCCCTCCAGCCTCGAGCCTCCAGCAGCCCACGTTCCAGTCCCAGTGCCCAGTCCCGAGCCCTGGGCACCTGGTGCATGTCAGGGTCAAAGTTTCTTTCACTGTCTGGGCTGAGTCTTGCAGGCAAAGCAAGGGGGGGGCCCCACTGCCCTCCAGCCTCGAGCCTCCAGCAGCCCACGTTCCAGTCCCAGTACCCAGTCCCGAGCCCTGGGCACCAGGTGCATGTCAGGGTCAAAGTTTCTTTCACTGTCTGGGCTGAGTCTTGCAGGCAAAGCAAGGTCATGGAAGCTTACGGTGCTGTGAACACACAGATTTCAAATTTGAGAAAATCCGTCCCCTCGGATTTGCTGGGAGGAGAAGAGCTTTCACTGTCTGAGGTCTCACATAAAAGTGGACACAAAGCAGTTGTGTGTTTTGTGGCATGCAGAAATGCAGGAACACGGGGAGGGCAGCAGGTTCCTTCTCCTTGGGCAGCTTTGCAGACAGTCTGCGTTCGGTAGAAGCTCATGGCAGGGTGGGGCCCGCAGGCTCAGCACCAGGGAGGCCAGGGAGTGGCATCAGCAGCAGGGCTCGGGCTCGGGCTCGCACAGCTTCTACCTCCTGCCCATGGCTGTGGAAGATGGTGACTCGCTTGTCCCTCCTCCTGGGATTCTCTGGACAGTCCTGCAACCCTGGGGTATTTGGAGTTGGGGGAGCAAGTCTCTGTACACTTGGGGGCTGTTGGTGCTGGCTCAGGCTGAACCTCTGCATAGGCACTGTCTCCCCAGCTGGGCTTCCTGGAGCAGCCCTGACCCTGCTGGATGACCAGCCTAAGGTACCCTAAAGTGCCCTGTGGGATGGCACTCTACAGCCGTCGGCACAGTCGCACTGCCCCCGCAGTGTCCTCTCACCCCTCATGGTGTGGCTGCTCCTCCTGTGCACCTGAGGCCATTTTCAGTGTGGGTTCCTCTTGTACTGAACAGATAAGAATACAGCCCAAATCCGTGGCATGGGAGCAACCCAAGATGCACTGGCCGTTGGGCATGTGCGTGGGATTCCTGCCGTGCGTCCCTCTTCTAGGCTCCAGGACATGGTGAGGGGACAATCCCTGCCCTCCTCAGACTGCATCTGAGGGGTCAAGACACAGACCCTCAAGTGAGAAAACACCTGGGCACAGGTGGTGGGTGTGGGACCCCAGTGCAGCCTGGAGCCAGCCCAGCAAGCCACCTGGGCCACCTGACCCCCAGGCCACCAGCAGACATGTGGACAGGAAGAATGCTCTCCGTAGTTGGCTACTGAGCTTTGGGGTCATTTGTTATGCAGCACCATAGTGACAATGGCTGGCCGTGAAGTAAGGAATCTAGACCTTACTTGGGTACCAACTGGTGACTAAAAGATTTGAGGACTTAATTGTCGTATATAAACAGTTTCTCTGGGTACAGCAATATGTGTAGTAAAATATCCTCTGCTGCACCTTCTAGCTTTTTACTTTTGGGTAGCTATTTCTTTAATTGTATAATGAATCAGCTTTATAATTCTTTTAATTATTTTTTAAGTTTTGAGATAAATATAGATCCATATGCAGTTGTAAGAAATAAGAAAGAGCCTGAGCACCTTTCACCCAGTTTCCCTCAATGGAGGGGTCTTGCCAAGTTATACAGCAAAATCACAACCAGGGAATTAACAGCCTTATAATTTAAAGGAAAAATTTAAATTCCATTAAGAAGGAAATGAGCCATCGAACTTCCTCTCTGAACTTGAGGAAGGTCGCGCTCAGCTCTCCTGGGCAGCCCTGTGGGGCCGCGGTGTCCAAGCGAAGACTCTGGGGAATCACCTATTCTCATCCCCACCCCTGAGGCAGGTGAATGGGGGAGCAGCTGAGAGGTCACTCTGGTGGGCTGTAGGGCTCCTGGCAGCCCAGGGATCCTGGGGAGTGATCCTGCCCCACGCTGGGCCCACGGGTCTTCCTGGCACTGACAGTGACAGCAGTTGAGACCTGCTTTTCCTCTGGTACACTCCTGAGCACTGGACCAGCTTTACCAACACAGCTCGGGCAGAGAGGCCACACCCTGGTTCTTAACCAGTGGTCAGGAGGCAGATGCAGCAGCCCAGACATCTCATCTCAGGCCATCACAATGTCTCTGATCAATCTGTGGCCCTCCCTGGGGTCATCACTGTCACCTCCTGAGGATGCCACCAGTGCCCCAGCACAGCCAGCCTCGTGGAGTGGCTGGGTCAGTGGGACAGTGACACGTGGTAGACACCTTTGTGTAAAAAAGCAAGATCTACCCAGTGCTAGATATGAGAGATGCACCAAAAACAAAGTGATGAGCAGGTTGCACACGACAGGCTGGAAGCACGTGTCAGGCCAGCGCAGCCACAGAATGTGCACAACACATGCGGACACCTGAGGAATGGGACTCAAGGCAGAAGATGAAATGCACAAGGAAGGGCGTTTCGTATCAGTGAAACATACTTCCACGGAGAAGTTCTGAGAGCCACGCAACACTGTGCTGAAATACGGAAATAAAGTGAGGGGCTGTGCAGCAAGGATGCAGCTGCACCCAGCTGTGGACGATGGCTCTGCAGCAAAACGTGGTACATCCCTAGAAAATCTACAAATGAGGGTATAAAAGACTTAAATCACACTAGTAACAATTTTTACTGTGTTAGTTATATAAAACACATGGTGCATAGGGAACACACATTATTTTCAAAGGCCCATGAAAAACTTTAAAAGATGACCCAAAACAAAGCCATGAATCAAAGCTCAAAACAATTTCAAAAAATGAGAAATTGCTAGGGCCACATTCTCAGATCTTAACTCTATAAAACGCAATAATATCAATCATTAATAATGAAGCAAAAAAGTGCAATAAAATCGGGCCACTTAAAATATTGTAATCATTCTTCCAAATGAGTCATGAGTCAAAGAAGAAATTAAAGTAAAATCAAATCCTGTTTATAGACTGTCAGTGAGTGCACATCACCTCCATTGAACCCGACCATTAACAGTCTGAGAAGCAATTGTTAAGTGATTTTTAATTATTCTTAAGTTTTGTTATTCAAATAAAAAACATAGTAGTTACCTCAGAAACTAGAACAGAAAAGGAACAACAAAATAAATGGAAAAAAGTTTAAAAATGAAAGAAAGAAAAGCAGAAACTAATTAATTCAAAGGCAATTATAACTTAATTTTATCAATCCAAAAGATAGTTCCTCAAAAAATAAAATAAAATAACATGTAATAGAGAATGCTTTGGCAAATTTGACCAAGAAATAAAACAAAAACAAATGTGCAGCATTAAGATTGAGGAAGGGCCCTCAGCCAAGGTTCAGCTGGGACTGTGAAGCACAAAAGAGAAGAAGAGAAGAAAAGATCAGGAGAGAAGATGGAGATGAGGAGAGAAGACTTCACGCATCTCACCACTGCATGTGAAAATTGCCAGGGAACATTCGATCATGTAGGAAACTACATACCCAGGGTGACTCCTGTAAAAATGAAGAAGCCTGCATAGAATCAAACCATAAAGAGACGCAGGCCTGGAAAGAAAGTCCAAGCTACCCTCCCTGAACAGCATAGGTCCAAAAACTGGTGGAGCTTCAAATTTTGTCCTTGGTTGGGAAAACTCAGTTCATAAGCATGTAAGTTCTGCCCAAATCTGCCTATTCATTCAGTGCAATTCCACTCCAGATCTAAATAAGACAAAACAGTCAAGGAAATTCCAACAAGAAGAACCCCCTTTACATGTCAGAATGTCTTTTACACTGCAGTAGTGCAGACAGTGCTGTGTGGACCCGGACTGGATGGTGGGGTCTGTGGGAAGAAGAGAGCCGGCAGAGGACCCATCTCCTTGGGGTCTGGCACAGGGGAGGCCTGAAGTGTCAGTCGGGTCCAGGAGAACCACTGGCTGCCACATGGGGACAGGATGAAGAGCTGGATGGTCCCAGGTGGCCCTATCACTTTTACACTGCAGTAGTGCAGACAGTGCCGTGTGGACCCGGACCGGATGGTGGGGTCTGTGGGAAGAAGAGAGCCGGCAGAGGACCCATCTCCTTGGGGTCTGGCACATGGGAGGCCTGAAGTGTCAGTCGGGTCCGGGAGAACCACTGGCTGCCACATGGGGACAGGATGAAGAGCTGGATGGTCCCAGGTGGCCCTAAGGCAGGTGGAAGGCACCCTTCCAAGGGAGAACTGCCCAAAGCCAAGGAGGCTGTATTAGTCCATTTCTGTTGCTTCTAACGGAGTACATGAAACTGGGTGACTTACAAAGAAATGAAATTTATTGCTTACAGTTTCGGAGGCTGTGAAGTCCAAAGTCCAGGGAACACATCTGGTGAGGGTCTTGTTCTTGGTGGTATGCACCTTGGTGATAGAAGCATCTACAGTGATGCAGGTGTCACATGGTGAGAATGGGCTGAGCAAAAGAGCTAACCATCAGAGCCATACCCACGACCAACCATTAAACCATCAACCTGTTACTCCATGAATGGATCAATCCATCCATGAGGGCAAAGTCCCCACAATCCAATCTAATCAGGCTCCACCTTTCAAATACCATAATTGTGGCGCACTCAGGAGAGTGTGGCACTGAGAGCACAGCGATGCTCCCGCTGCGGGTTCGGATCCTATATAGGAATGGCCAGGTGCACTCACTGGCTGAGCGTGGTGCGGGCGACACCAAGCCAAGGGTTGTGATCCCCTTACCGGTCATGAAAAAGACAAAAAAAAAAATACCATAATTGGATTTCCTGATCTTCTAACACTGTTACAGTGGGCATCAAGCTGCCGGTGACCCGCTCACCTCCCCAGGCCCTAGCCTCCTGCTCTCTTGATCCCCTGCCTCCACTGCCCTCTTCTGATTCCTTTCTATGGTTTCTCCCTTGTGACAAGCTGGGGCCGGCACCGACTCCCAGGAGATGAGGGAGGGCTTGGTGCTGTCGACCTGCCTTTCACCCACTTACAGCAGTGCAGGCTTTTAAAAAATCAATTTTGGGCCGGCC
>NW_007728862.1:261374-267070 GCF_000696425.1 Galeopterus variegatus | reverse complement strand
ACGGGCGCGACACTGAGGGTTGTGATCCGTTGCCGGACATGAAAAAAGACAAAAAAAAAAAGGGAAAAAAAAATCAATTTTATTGAGGTGCAATTCACATGCAATAAATCACACTCATTGGAAGCATGCAGTCTAATACATTCTAACAAATGAACACACCCTTAACTTATATTCCCATCAGATGCAGAGCATTTCTGTCAACCCTGAGAGCCCCTTCCCAGTGTGTGTCCCACCCCAGCCACAGGCCAGCACTCATCGGCTTCTGGCCAGGACAGAGCCTTACTGAAGGACAGCACATGCTGACAGTCTCCTGAACTCAGCATGGTGTTTCTGAGACTCTGAGGAGTTCTCTGCTTTTCACTCTGCGTAGTCCCCATTGCAAAGGTGTGGCACGTGTTCATCCTCCATCTCTGGTGGACATTTGGGCTGTTGCCAGTTTTTACCAATTATAAATAAAAGTGGCACAGACCATTTGCATGTGCTTTCGTGTGCATGTGTTTTCACCTGTCTTGAGTAGGTGCTGAGGGTGGGACTGCAGGTTGAATTGTAGGTATGTGTTTAACTGCTCAAGAAACTGCCCATCTGTTTTCCAAAGTGCTTATACTGTTTTAAATTCCCACAAATTGCTCCACATCCTTGCCAACACTCAGTATTTTCAGCTTTTCAAATGTTAGCCTTTCTAGTGGGAATGATGTGGGACCTCATTTCTTGAAAACAAATGATTATGATATTCGTTATTTTCTTAATACTGAGTTTGTAAGGCTTATTTATGTACTCTGGATACAAATCCTATATCAGACACATGGAACATGCCACTCTGTCTGCTTGATGGTATAACAAATGATTATGATATTCGTTATTTTCTTAATACTGAGTTTGTAAGGCTTATTTATTTACTCTGGATACAAATCCTATATCAGACACATGGAACATGCCACTCTGTCTGCTTGATGGTATCCTGTGAAGAACAGGAGGGTTTAATTTTAATGAAGCCATTTTTTTTTTCATGGATATTGCTTGCTGTATCCTGAGAACTGTCTGCCTACTCCAGGTTGGCAGGATGTTTTCCTGTATTCTCACCCAAAACTCACTGTCCAGTAAGACTCTCTGAGATGAAGGAGTTGTTCTACATTTTTCTGTTCAACACGGCAACCACCAACTGCATGCAGCTAGTGAGGAAAAGAAGTGTGGCTAGGAAGAGACTTTTAACTTAATTTTAATTAATTTAAATTTAAATAGCCATATACAGTGAATGGCTACCACACAGGACAGCACAGGTCTAGAAGTTTTTGCAGTTTTAGCTCTTAATTCAGGTCTATCATCCACTTCAAATCAGAGTTTGTGAATGGTATGTGGCAGAGACCAATGTTCATTTTATTCCCACATGGACATCCAGTTGCTCTTCAACTATTTGACCTAAAGACTCTCCTTTCCCTGATGGAATTACACTGATACTTTGTTAAAACCAGTCGGCTATACATGAGCTGGTCTATTTCTGGACTCGATTCTTCCTCTTGGTCTCTGTGTCTGCGAGCCCTCCAACTTTGCTCTTCATTCTGAAAACTGTTCTGGTGACTGTGGGTCCTCCACATTTCTATATTGACTTTGAATGAGCATCTTAATTTCTACAAAATGAAGAAGAGTGTTGAGATGTTGATGGGATTGTGTTGAATCTGTAGATCAATTTGGAGAGAATTTTTACCTTAATAATGAGCTTTTCAATCTGTGAACAAGTACATTTCTCTATTTACTGAGATGTCCCTTCATTTTTCTCAGTGATGTTTTTTAGTTCTCAGTATAGAGAACTTGTACATTTTTCATTAATTCTTAGGTATTTTATGATTTTTTATGTTATTGCATATGGTGTTTTAAAATTTTTGTTTTCCAATTATTTGTTGCTAGTATATAAAAGCACAGTTGATTATTTATTTATTTATTTATATTGATTATACATATACATGGGGCACTGAGCTGACAGTGGGGGAGGAACCTTCACTGGAGGCTGGAGGGAGGGGTACTTCAAAAATCACAGACTAGGAAGTGGGTGATCAGCTGAGCCCTGTTAAAACCCGGACCTTGGCCACCCGAAGCCCATGAGACTGGGGGAGCGTGAATAGGTGTATTTCAACCTGGGGTCCAGGCTGTGCCTGCAGGAGCTGAGAGGTACCCACCCTGTGTTCTCATGGTCTGTCCACAAGACATGATGATCAGATCAATGCTATCAGTGTGCCCACCACCTCAAATTGCAATTAGTCCCCTTGTCCCCCACCCAACCTCTCCCAAAACCCCCAGCACAATTGACTTTTGATTACGAACTTTGTATCCTGTGACCTTCAATTATTAATTCCAGTATTTTTGATAGATTTATTAGGATTTTCTGCACTGACAAGCATGTCATCTGTGATAGGGTCTTTGCCTTTTCCTTTCCCATTATTACACCTTCTATTTCTTTTTCTTGCCCTATCACATGGGCTCTCATGTGCCTTGTCCCCACCCTAGGAAGCAAAGCATCTGGTCTCGCTCCACTAAGAATAATGTCACATGTAGGTTTCATAAATAGCTTGTTTACAACCAGCGTCCATGGTCAGTGACTGTGGGCTGGATGAAAACTCCCTCTGACCCCAGGATGTGTTGTGAAGCTGAACATCACTCCATGTGCAAGAAAATGCGCAGTTCTGGGGGGTGGGAGGAGTATACTTCCGTGTTCTGGACATGAAAACCGGGCATGGTAGGCTCCAAAAATGGTCACATTCAAATTCCACCTTGTGCTGGCCCTCCTTCACTCGTTATTTTAATGTCTTCTGAAGACTTTTCTATTTTGTGTGTGAATGTCTGTGTGTGAGCCCGTGCCTGCGTATGAGCACATGTGTGCATGTGAGTGGGGAGAGGAACCTTCACTGGAGGCTGGAGGGAGGGGGACTTCAAAAATCACAGACTGGGGAGTGGATGACCAGCTGAGCCCTGTTAAAAGCCGGACCCAAGCCACCCGAAGCCCTATGAGACTGGAGTAGCGGGAATAGGTGTATTTCAACCTGGGGTCCAGGCTGTGCCTGCAGGAGCTGAGAGGTGCCCACCCTGTGTGCCCATGGTCTTGGTTCAGGGAAGGCCACAGTTCAGACCCAGAGGGGTGGGCTGAGGGGGACCGAAGTTTTCCCGAAGCTTACTTGGGCTCTTCTGTGCCCATGATTGCCACTGATGTGGGTGGGAATGTGGGGCCTTGGGGAGCAGTTGCTCAGCGCAGACCCTGAGTCAGTCTCTGAGGCTGTGGCTGAGCATCCCTCGGCTAGATGAGGGACTGGCTGGACCTAGGCGGCCGAGGTCATTAGTCTGGAACACCTGGACTTTGGGAGTGTTGACACTGTGTGCAGCTGTCCAGGCTCTTGTGGTTTGGAGGGGGCACGGTTTGGAAGTCCCTTCTGTTCATGGGTCACCAGACCTATCTATGGTGCTCAGCAAGCCCATGGCCGTGCGAGCAGTTGTCGCACTGGGCGAGCCCAGTCAGTTGGTGTGTGACTGCCAAATGCCCGCCACATCCTTGAAACCTCCCGTGAGCTGGGTAGAAGTGCCACCCCTTTCACTGATGGGAAACTGAGGCTCAGAGCCCAGTGGCTTGCCCAGAGGTACACCCCGAGTTGGGGCCGGGCTGGATGTCCCAACTCCTGCTGCCCCACGGCCTAGCTCCTGACCTCAGTGCCCATGGGCCCCAAGGATGGGCCTCTCCCTCACAGTACTGCTGGGAGGAGGTGAGCCCTAAGAGAAAGCAGGGCTGGATGGCAGTAGGCAGGCAAGACCCTCTCACTCTCTGGATTGGCTTTCTTGGACTTGGACTGTGTGTTGTTGGGCTCCACTAGGTGGTGGGGCAGGGTGGGACCCTGGCAGGGTAGGGTCATTCTGCAGGGGTCCCAGGAGATGGTGAGCTGGAGCTGGGGCACTGCTGTGGGGCTGAGCTTCAAAGCCCACCTGAGCCCCCCCAAGAGGGATAGGGGTCTCTTTGGCCTGCAGACACTGGGTGTCACTGTGGGCAGACATGCTAGAGCCCACAGACTGTTGAGGCCAGGCCAGCAACCCTTCCAGTCCATGGCTCCATCCGGGGACCAGCTCTCCCTCCCATCCCAACACGTAGTAGCTGACTCTGTGGGCTCTTAAATGTTTGATGAATAGATTATTGAACACACTTAAAGCTCTGATGACTACAGCACAGGACCCAGTCCCCAAAATGATCACTTACTCTCCAACCTTATGGTTTTGTAGGTCTCTGTTTTTGGTAATTGATAGTTTCTAATGCCACTGACACCTCCTGATAGCAGGCACAGACCCAGGTTTTGGGGAGCTCTTCAGTCCCTGTGAGCAGCTAGGGGTCTCCCTGCTCTCTCCTCAGAGCAGCAGACTCCAAATTGCAACCACCTGTGGGTGCCATGGCCCCTGACCCCACTGACCCCGCCCTGCCCCTGGCCAGCTCCTGCAGGAATCCTGGCTTTGGGAAACTTCCAGAACTCTTGCCCTGCATGGGGACTGGAGCATGGCTTGGGAGCATAGCTTGGGCAAACCCTTCTGTGTGCAGGTGCAGATTCACTCCGACTCCACTCTTGCCTGGAGAGAGATGGGGTGAGGGGCTGGCCGAGCTCTGTGGGTCCTGGCTGAGGGTCCCCCTCAGCGCTGCCAGCTCTGGCCATGAGTGCACACTGTGCTCGTGTGTCTCCAGGCCACATCGTGGTGGGAGCCGTCCGTGGCTGGGCTGATCACCTGCTCCTATGGGCAGGGTCCTTCTTGCTGAAGCTCTGTGGGGTCACTGACCGTGCTGCCTGGTCCCCGTCTGCTGTTTGTCCCTGCTTTCTAGTAACAGCCCCCGTTCTGCTCACAGAGGGGTCCTGCTGCCAATCCCCCGCCTCCTCCCCTCATCCGCAAGGCGGGTGCCACCTGCAGGCTGCTCCCTGTGACTCACACTCAGGCAGCTAGAGAAGGAAGGCGCTCCTGAGCTTTCGCCTCTTTTCTACAGGCGGCTCCTGCCCTCCGGTGGAGGAGAGACCTAGCACAGCTGGGACGCACAGGGAGGGGAGGCGTCCTGTAGCTCTCCCTTGAATTCTGCGAACTATACTAGACCTCCACTTTGGAGCCGAACCAACAAATCCTTTCTATTTCAAGGTCGTTTGAGATCTGTGCCTGTGGCTTGCGAGACTCCTGGGACAGGGCCTGAACTATCCTAGACCTCCACTTTGGAGCCGAACCAACAAATCTTTTCTATTTCAAGGTCGTTTGAGATCTGTGCCTGTGGCTTGCGAGACTCCTGGGACAGGGCCAAGGCGGGAGCTGGAGGCTCCCGTCAAGTCCAAGGTCCCTATGCTGGCTTCCTGGGTGGGCAGGACTGAGCCGAGAGGCACCCCACACACCAGGAGACAGGGCAGAGCAGCAGCACGTGGGCCCTGCCGGCTGGGGGCTGTGCGCGTCTACGTCGTGTGTGCGTGTGGGCGTTCCTGTGCCATCTGGACTGCTTCCCACCGCTGCAGCCTGAGGGTCACAGCCTAGGCCCTCCACCTCCCTGGCCATGCCCTGAACTGTGGACAGCCTCAGGTGGAGCTTGTGGGGTGACCTGGTGGACAGAGCCCCTCATTGACAGGCCAAGCCAGAAGGGTGGGACGGCGGAGCCGCCGGGAGGAGCTGCGGCCGGGGCCAGGGGACCCACGGCGCGGGCTGGAGAG
>NW_007728862.1:249517-260393 GCF_000696425.1 Galeopterus variegatus | reverse complement strand
GGACCGGGGCTAGTGGGGCGGGGGCGGGGGCTGGGGTCTCCGGGACGGTGGGCGCGGCGACTCGGGGGCGGCGGGCTGGTGCAGCCGAGGCGTCCTTGCACATGGTTGCAGAGTCGCAGCTGCGCGGGGCTTCTCGCTGGCCGGCTAGTGGGGCTGTGAGCGCCCCTTCTTCCTCGGGCGCCGTCACTCCCCGAGCCGTCTCTGCGCATGTGCCGTCTGTGGCCGCGGCGGGATAGCCCGGCTGATCCCCCGCCGGCGCCGGACCCCGTTCCCCTGCCGCGCCTCCAGTGCCATCGTCGTCTCGTGGCCCGAGCCGTGCAGTTGTGGGTGTAGGCGCAGCTCCCCCTCGGAGCGGCTCTTGGCACGGTTCTGGCAGAGCCAGAGGAAGCAGGCGGCGTCTGTGATCCTTTCCTGCGTGGGCCGTTCCAACAGCTCCACCACAGGAATACCCTTGAGGGTCCTGTCCACGCCTCTCATCCGAAGCGCTTGTCCCGGGTGGTCTGGGCATATACCGCGTGCTCACGGGATTCCTCACCGTGTGGCGGTGCCCCAGCCCCCACCTGCCCCTCTCAGACACAGGTTAAAACCGAAGCCGGCGCAGAAATCCAGAAGTTCTTCCAGCTTCCCAGAGGAAGGTGCAATAAAGTCCTTGGGGCCGCCTGCTGGGCTGCCCTGTGAAGTGGCCTGCCCCCGAGGGAGACTTGATTGCCCTACAGCCAGAGGGAATCCGCAGAACCAGGACCCTCTGGTCCAGTGGAACTGCCTGCCCCCAGGGGCAGGAGCCAGATTGCATCTCCCCCGCTGCCTGGGGCTGCCCTTGCCCCGCCAACTGCGTTCTTTACGAGGGGAGTTGGTGGCTGTTTATAGTTCCAGGTATTAAGGTTATCTGTGCTGCGCAGAGAAGGAGCGGTGTTTCTCAGGGTGTTTTAAACTTGTGGCTTTGGGCATGTAGCAGTGACAGCCAGAGAGTTTCATGAGACTCTTAGAACACCAAGCTCTGTCATTTGAACTGGGGGAGGGCTGTCTTTTTTTTTCTTTTTTTTACTAGCAGGTTCTGAAAATGTAATGAACCTTCCTGGGTAGCCTGCACGAGTAGCAGCTTGTTTAAAACACAAAGTGAGAGGTGGTGCTTGATGTTGGGTCCCTGGCATCCCAGGTACCAGGGGCATAGCTGACGTTTCACACACCGCCCCAGGGCAGGTGCTGGGGGTGGTCGGAGAGGGGCAGTGCCCTGGGCTTCCTTCAGTTGCACGGAAGAGGCCTGAGGTTGTGCAGAGCTGGGCTGGGGTTAGGACACTTCGGTCCCACCTTGTGTGTGAGGAGGAGCAGTCCAGGAGTGGGCTGTGGAGACCTGTGGACTTTGAGTCTTAGCCCTGACGGCTGGCCACTTGTCAGTGTGATCACGTTCACCTCCCGGAGCTGAACAAGCTGGCCGAGAAGAGGGAGCCTGAGACAGACGCGCCTGTCCCCAGCCTCCCGGCTTGTTTCTGCTTTTTCTTTGATCCTCAGTCCCCTGCACACGTGGTGGCCTGGGGAGGGGCTGCCTTGGCCTTTCCTCCTGGAGACATTGGTAAACAGGGCTTGGCTTGATGCCGTTGCCCTGCCCTGGGGTTGCAAATCAGGGAGTGCTTGTAAACACCAGTTTGTCTGGTCCTGTGGTACTCAACATTTTTTATGTTAGTGGCCAGTTTTTAAAACTGATTTCAGATAAGATCCTGGATTTTTGGCCCCTGTTCCTGTGTGGCAGCCAGTGCCCCTGGGACAGGCCAAGTTCCTCACCAGGGCCCTGTCACCCGCCCCAGCTGGCCTCTCAGTTACATGGTCCTCTGGCCCTGTAGCGCTTGAGTTGGCAGCCCCAGACCTGTTTTAAAAGTTTCTAGAAGTGTGTATCCAGCAGTGCTGTGAAAGTGTGGAGCCTGGCTGGAAGAGAGGCACATTCCAAAGGGGATGAGCCTCGTGTCCCAGGGGTGTGCCCTTAGTTTAGATAAATGCTGTCACTAACTGCCCCATGTGGTGGTCTCGCTGCGCTCCCCCAATCTGGTCAGAGGCTTCCTGCCCCCTAGAATCTGCCCTGGGTGCCCCTGCAGGCTCAGCCTCCCACGAGGAAGGGCTCATGGACGGGTGTCCAGGACTGTGCCTCACCCTGAGGAGTTGGAGCAGGGCCTTGTACTGATAGGACAGGTCTTATGTGTAAGACAGAAATGACAGTGGCCTTCTCTGGAGGGAGCCTGAGGGGTCTGGCATCTTTTATGGTCATTGTTGCTGTTTCTGCTCCCTCCTGGCACAAGGGGTCTCTGGGCTGGCCCCATGGGAGTAAAGGTCCACTTGGGACAGGCAGGCCCCTTTGTCCAAAGTGGGCGCCTCTGGCTCATGTCATCAGAGACTGTGTCTCTCGAGCTCAGGCTGAGGAGCAGGGAAGGAGTTCCTCTTTGCACGGATCTGGTGGTCACTTGGCTTTGTGACCACACGTGCTGGGCAAGAGGGCCTGCTTGACATTCTTGGGGGAACCCCTGCCAGAGAACTGGTCCCGTGGAGCAGTTCTGGCGTCGCTGCTGAGTGAGTGAGCGTTAAAGCGGATCGTCCAGCTGGAAGGCCCCATGTCCAGCAGGGGAGATGACTTCAGCTAACAGGCTGGAGGCGCAGAGCCCAGTCCGCAGAGACAAGTTGTGTGTGTCACAGATCCCTGGCTCAGAGAGCCCTGTGGGGACATGCCTGCCCCTTAGCCCCTTAAGCCATTGTGCAGTTCAAGAACAGAGGTGGCCCCAGCCAGCCTCCTGAGCCTCCTTGCAGGATTTCAGACTCACTGTGATGTGGCTCAGGTCTGCAAATGGCAGGGAGGGGACTGAAGGGGGTGGCCTGTGGTGGGGGGGGTAGGGGGATGGCCTGATGGGTCAGCCCTGAGCATGGGCTGGGAAGAATGGGGAGGAGCTCGCAGGAGGCGGCTTCAGGGCTGCTTCCAAACAGGTGCCTTTCAGGACAGGGTGCCAAGTCCTGGGGGCTTCTGGGCATGCCGTGGGTGGGGGACCCGGCCCCTGGGGCCCTGGACTGAGTTGATTAAACTCTAGACTGCTCACCTTGGCTGGGGTGCCTTAGTTGTGGTGAGGGCACAGCTGCTCCAGGCGTCCAGGGAGCCCGCGCCTGCTAACCTTGCCTTGGAGTGGGAAAGTGGGCTTCAGGGGGAGTCCCGGAGCTGAAGTGGGGTCCTTCATGGGGGTGTTCTCCAAAGTGTGTTCAGCTTTGCCCATGGCGTGCCCATGGCCAGTCTGGGCATGAGGGTCCCTGTGAGGGCCAACCCTTCCTGGCTCTGAACGTCTTCCACCTGTTGCCACAAGCTCCGGGAGGTTTGGAAGAACGAGGCCAAGAAAGCAGCCTCGGTGCTTGTCCCAGCCGCGCAGCTGGCCTGTGCTTGGTTCCCAGGGCGGTTCCTGCCGTGCAGAGGAGGGGCCGTGTCAAAGCTCCCGCCGAGCTGCTTGTTTTCACTCTAGCCCTTTGAGAACGTCAGACTGTTCCTGGGCCCTGGAACTCCCTGTGGCTTCTTGTGACTTCCTGGGCCACTCTTGTCCCCCACCCCCCATTGTTCGCAGCCTCTTCGCGGTCATCCCCTCCCCTTCCTTGTAGCCCCCACAGATAAGCCCCGAGTCCTGCTTCTTGTGGGCTTTCACTGCTGTTACTCCTGCGTGTAACAGAAATGGATCTGTGGGGACTTAGAAGGCAGAATCCTGCGACAATCCTGACAGTTATGAGTGCTTTGCCTTACAGGCCTGGGAGGAGTCTCACCACCTTACCACGCCATGGCCCGTCCCTGCAGGTCACCTCTCTTTCCTGGGCCTGTGTTGTGTGGGGGGGTTGGTTCAGGGAGCACTTCCAGCCTGAGTGGTCCCTGAACCCAGAGGACAAAGTGCTGGGAATCTGGGGTGGCTTTTTCTCAGGGACCCTTGCCCCACATCTAGGGAGCTTTTTGTGCTCCCTGCTTGAGGATTGGAGGGGATTCTCCCCAAATCCAGACCCTCTGCAGGTACCCTTTCTGAGCAGGCTGTGCAGAGAGGAAGAGTTGTCAGCCCAGGGCAGAGGGAACGGGCGATCACAGCATGGCCCCACCCCCTCTGTGCGACTATCCACACAGCCCTCTGCACCCAACGTGTCCTCACCCACCTCAGGAATGGGTGGCCCTTCGAAATGGAACCCACCAGGCCTGGCCTCTAGGAGTGGAGGGCATCTGGGAGCAGCAGGACAGGTCTGATTGTTGCTGGGTCGGCTTAGCATGAGCACCTTCTGTGCCTGACATGTTTCTTTAGGGCAGCTTGCTTTTTGATTTACTTAAAAAGGAACTTCAAATCAATGCCTTAAATAGAAAACCAGCATCCCTCAGCATATAGAGCCGTGGAAGTGAAAATAAACAGCAGAATGGTTGTGTATTTGGATAAGTAGATAAGATTCTTGATGCCCTTCTGCATTAGAAAGGATGATTTGCAGTACCTGAGGTATGCTTCTCCTGGACAGAATCAGGAAGACAGAAAAATACTGGAAAAGACAAAGTCCTCACGGTGCCCTGGCACCACCCAAAATGCCCCTGGGCCCACGTGGGGAGAGGCCAGCCTTGGGGATGGCGGGCTGGATGGGCCCCACCTGCAGCTGGACTTGGACACCTGTCATCTGGGTACTCCATCCAGAATGTGTTGGAGCTGCCTCATTGCTCCCATGCCGGGTGCTTCTCTTCAGGGGAACCTCCCACCTCTGCCCTGTCCCCTGTGGTGCCTTCCCACACCTTGCTTCACCCCTGGCTACTCCAGGACGCCTGCTTCTCTCCCTGCCCCTCCCTGCTGCAGTGCCCTCTTGCTGCTGCGTGCTGGATCCAGCCTTGGAGGCCAGCGGGGACATTGCTCCCTCGTGGGCTGTTGGCTTGAGGCCTGTGCCCAGCTGATTGTGGGAGTGGCAGGAGGGTGCCTGGCTTCCCACAGGACTTGTCCTACCTGTGCTCACTCCACGCTGTCTTGCATTCAGCACTGCAGAGCCTGTCAGGTGAGGGAGGTGCCCGCACCTGCAGCCACATGTGCCACAGAGCACTTGAAATGAGTCTGGGTGCCCCAAACCCTGAGTTCTAAAAGTTACTAATGCAGTTAATGAAGTAAGTTAATTAAGTTAATTTGGCCCTTCGTGGCCGGAAGCTTCCACGAGCCTTCGAGACCCCTGGAGGTGTGACAGCCTGGTCTGGGGGGTGCTGGGTTTCCAGACTGATACAGGGTCTGGGGATTCTCAGGTTGGCAGTCCAAGCTGAGGACACTGGTCTGGGGCTGACGTCTGATGTAACTGGATGACACAGGGGCAGAGCCCAACCACCGAGCTCCTGTCTGGGGAGGCGGGAGGTGCCTACAGCGGTTTGCTGAGCTGCTCCGACTTTGCACTCTTCCTTCCAGGTACAGCGTCATCTTCACCCCCTCCAGGGTCACTCGTGGACCTGGGCAGCATGGTGCCCTCTGGCCAGGCAGTGGAGAAGCAGGTGCCCGTGGAGGCCGAGCTAGGCCACGAGCTCCGGTCCTGGCGCTGCCTGGTGTTCTACCTCTGCTTCTACGGCTTCATGGCGCAAATGCGGCCTGGCGAGAGCTTCATCACACCCTACCTTCTGGGGCCCGACAAGAACTTCACGAAGGAGCAGGTATGTGGGTGCGGGGGCCGTTGGCAGGTGGGCAGGGGAGCAGCATCTCAGGGTGGGGGCTGCTCTCCTGTTTGACACACAGCAACTGAGGCGGGAGAAGCTAAGTGGCTGCGTGAGATTACAGGGGTCTTGGAGGGAACTGGCTGGATCCTGCACCCTGCATCCAGTGCAGTGGGCACCGTTAGGTGGAGGAACAGACTGGGTAGAAAGAGACCTCAGGTCCTGCAGAGAGGGAGCCATATGTGCTTTGGGTGTCTGAGGGCAGAGCACACACGAGGAGTGCTGCCTCCCCGCCCACCCCCACCAGCCAGGCCGGCTTTTCTGACACCTGATGAGAAAGGCCGTGTCCAGCCACATCCAGCCCTGCTGGGTACCTGCCTCCAGCAGGGACTTAGCAACTGTTTGCCTAAGGAGATTACTGAAGGAATTTTTCTTTTCTCAGCCACAGGGACAAAGGATCTTACTGTAATCTTATTAGTAAGTGTGTGCCCAGATGTGAGTCCCTAAGTCCGTATGTAGGATGGAAGCAGCAAAAGGCTGGGAAGTAGTTCCCTTCTGGAACTTTTAGTGTATCCTACGTAAAACACAACCAAACAAAAGGAGTATGGAGGCCATTGGTTGGTGAAAGGCATCTCCACAAGCCACCATCCCAGCTCAGGTCACCTCTCCTCCACACTCGTCATGCCTGATGTCTCCAGCCTCCATTGCCCCATCGTGGCACCTAGCCTATGCACCCACGTTGCTATCGCTGGACCTGACCCTGGGTTTCTCAGCGAAGCCCCTGCCTCTCTGGCCATGAGAATGGTCTCTACCCTTTGCAGACCCTAGACTTGATAAATCAGATGGCCTCACCATGCATATGAGGAGTGGCCTCCTGGAACAGTGGAGGTGCTGCCCTTGACTGCCTGCCCAGGGCTCAAAGCTCTGCACATGTGTGATTGTTTCTGGTCCCACAGCTGGCGCTGAGCACTGACCACAGAGCTGGGTCACCTTCCAGGCAAGGCTGGAGGTCGCCCTGCCTCCACCCACCAGTGGCGGGGCTGGGGCAGCAGCCCGGGGTTGTCTTCATGTCCCCTCATGGCAGCACTTTCCGCCCCTGGTGGGTTGGCCCCTCACTTCGCTCACTCACTGACTAGGCAGACGGTGTCTCTGCTCTTAACAGAGGGCCACTTCCCGCCGTTGAGGTTATTTATGGCAATAAGCATACCAGTGAAGCTTCTGTTAAAATAACAAGAGAAGTCTCTGCAGCAAAATGTTACAAACTCCACGTGCATGCCCTCTTGTGTTGCACAGTAAGTGATTAAAAAGTAGATTCCAGAAATAAAGCCATTCCACCAGGCTTTGAGTGTTGTCAGAAGGATGACAGATGCAGGTGGGTGCTGCCCACTGCCACGTGATGGGGTCCCCGGCCTCAGCCCCTGTGCTTGCTGGCTTATGTCCCGAAGTTCCTGTAAATGGTGTATTGGGACACATCTTTTGCAACTTGCCTTCCTGCCCAGTTAGACGTGGGAGATTTGTCCACATAGATCCAGGGCTGATCTTACTTACCTAAGCTGTGTCTGTGGGACTGAACCACAAAGCCTTTACCCAGTGCTTCACTGGGGGTGAGTGGGTAGTTTCTAGCTTTTCACCACTGCAGGGGATGCATTGGGTTTGGGAAATGTGGTAGAATCCTTGGGCTTGGGGTGCAGGGAATGTTCTAGATCCTCGGGATGTGCGAGGCCCTGGACACAGCTGACCTGGGCTGGTGTTTCTGGCTCACTTTCTGGTATGATTTCTGCTCCATCCATGGTGTGCAACAGGCCTCCTGCATCCTTCTTCCAGCCTGCGTGTGGCCTGCTGAGCACCGGCCCCTGAGCTGTGGGGAGCATACCCTTTGCTCTGCGTTCTCCCCATTTCTCCTGCGGCCGGCGGGTGTTCTCTTTGGGACTGGTTACCTTTCTTACTGCCTTGTAGGAATCTCAGTGCCTTTGAGATTGGGCTGACTGTGCATAAGGCATACTGCTCCCTGTGTTTTTTTTCCAAGAGTCATTTTTAATTATGCAAATCCCCTTCATGGTTTATGCTTTGAGTGTTATCTTTGAAGCCCTTTCCCCGCCCTAAGTCTTGAAGATGTTCCTGTGAGGGATTGCTTGGCGTGTTCAGGCTATGACCCCTTGGAACTGTGCTGTGCAGTGTGACATGCAGCGCCCCCACCCCCATGGAGAGCCCCTGCCCAGGACCCTGCACACAGCAGTCCTTTCTGACCCATGGCCGATGCCCCTGCCCCAACATGGGGCTCAGTGGTGATCAGTCAGTCCCTGTCACAGCATGTCAGGTGACCTGTTGACCCCACGCAGGCCTGTGCCTGCTTGCCCAGCTGCCCTGGGATTTCCTTCCTCCCCTTCAGAGAAGCTGCCTGAGGCCGGTGGGATCTAGGTTTGGGCTCTGTTCCCTGCACCCTGCCCATTCAGCCTAGATCCGACCCAAAGCATCAGCAACACAGGCTCAGGCCAGTAGAAGGTTGTCCTCTTGTCAGAGCTGTAGCTACCTGAAAGATGCCACCTTCCCCTGGGACCTTTGTGGGCACCCCGTGCCCAACAGCCTTCCAAGTGGGACACAGGTTACAACCCTGTGCAGAGCCACCTGCCAAGTCAGGAAAGTAGAGCAGGGGACACAGAGAAGGTGTGGGGTGGGGAGAGGAAGGAGCGGGATTGTGTTTGTGGCTCGAGCATCTATGTTGGTGACATGTGGCTGCACCCCAACCTGTGGTCTGGGGGAGAGCCTTGCAACTGGAGCCTAGGATGAGACTGGGAGGTGCCCATGGGAGACACATGCATATGCAGTTCTTGTTTTGAGGCGTAAATAGGGTGGAGTCCATCAGTTCAGGTAAGGGGTGAGGCTCCTGAGAGCCCCATGGCCACCCTTCTCCAGGGAAGGTGAGCCAGGCCCTGCCTCCTGCTTGGGCACCTGCTGGCTCAGACCTGTGCCAGCTGTGGGGGCTGGGCTGCATGGCACAGCAGTCCCTGTGTTGAGGGGTGGGGGGACCCTGAGGTTCAAGGAGGGCTCATGCTTCTGAGCTGCTTCTTTCCGAGTCAGCAGGAGTCTGCACCTGGCCATCCCATTGGGGCTCCCTGGGCTGGCTCCTCCCCAGCTGAGCAAACAGCCACGAGGTCTCATCAACAAAGGGCCATGGTGATTGGGGCTCCCCGGGCTGGCTCCTCCCCAGCTGAGCAAACAGCCACGAGGTCTCATCAACAAAGGGCCATGGTGTTCCAGGATCCTACTAGAAACAGAATGCAGACCTCTGGAGCCGGGCCCTGAGGCTGCCACGACCCACCATGGGATATTCAGCCTCTTGGGGCCTGACCTGCACTAAGGATGTCTCGGATTGTCCTGATGTGAACAGAACAGCACTGGAGGGATTGTCAGTGCCCCGTGCTGCTGGAACCATGGAGCCTTGGTGGTGGGCTTGCCGCAGAACACTGTGGCACACCTTGGGGCTCAGCCGTGGCTTCCGGGGATGCAGGTTCAGGAGGGAGCAACCAGGCGGGGACCACTGCCGTTGGCGAGCCCAGTTGTCCCAGGCTGGGTTCTCCCAACAACCTCCCTCCGAGCCCCATGGAGGCTTCTCAACTTGCCAGTCCCCCCAAGCCCAAATCTGGGGTCCTGTTCACCAGCTGCCCGTGATGGTGGCAGCCAGACCCTGGGTACATGTGGCAGCACATCTTGGGCATACCAGACAGGAGTGCTGAGGAAGCTCCTGGGCGAGGGGCTGTGGCTCAGTGCAGCCCCCAATGTACTGACACAGGGCTCAGTCCTGGGCCCTCAGTTTTCCATCTGTAAAGTGCTGCTGGCTGTGGGTCACCTGGGGCCATGCACAGGTAGGGACATGGGACTGCTGGTGGCCAGATCTGAGTCGGGGTTACTAGTATGAGTCACTTGGGACTTGGGGGAGGCTTTGGCCTCTCAGCTTAGCAAGCCCCAGATGGCTTACCTGGTGCTGACCCCTGGCAGATCTGAGGTGGGGTCTGGTGGGTCCCCAGGCAGGGCCACCTGCTGGAAACCCACAAGGGCCTGGGGAGAGACTCCAGGCACAGGGTGACTCCCACATCCGTCTCCCTGGGACAAAGACTGGCCATAAAGACCTTCCTTGAGGGACAGGTGTGAGGGTGGGGAGTGCTCCGTGCCCACAGAGGCTGCCTGCTCCCCTCCTGTGGTCCTTTGCCCGTGCTCCTCTTCTCTTTGTTTTCTCTTCTTCGGGTCCTCCCTCCTGTGTTCTGTGTCGTCCGTCCTGTGGACTCCTTCTTGACCGTCCTGGCCTGTTTATCTGATAGTCTCTTGCTTTTGCCTGTCCCCCTGTCAGGGCTGACGTGGCTTGTGTTGGTGTGAGTGTGTTGGTTACGGCTCCACTTTCCATGATGTCAGATGTGAGATGAGGTCAACTCGTACTTTTATTGCATTGAGAATAGATAGGGCTAGATTAACATGACCTAATATGTAGTTAATAATAATTTCCATGCTCGTTGCCAGCTTTCTACAGGTGACAATTCCTCGCTCTTGTTGAGCGGCTGCGTGTGTTCACAGGAGAGGACGAGATGGGATGGGGAATCTTGGGGAAGGGAGGCGTGTGTGCACTGTGGCCGCAGGGAGGTGGCGGGTGCGCAGTTGGCAGTGATGACTCTGGTCACCGACGTGGGGCGCCTGCCCGTCCGCAGGTCACCAACGAGATCACGCCGGTGCTGTCCTACTCCTACATGGTGGTGCTGGTGCCCGTCTTTCTCCTCACCGACTACCTGCGCTACAAGCCAGTGCTGGTGCTGCAGGGCCTGAGCTTCGTGTCCGTGTGGCTGCTGTTACTACTGGGCCGCTCGGTGCTGCACATGCAGGTCATGGAGCTCTTCTATAGCATCACCATGGCTGCACGCATCGCCTACTCCTCCTACATCTTCTCCCTTGTGCGCCCCGCGCGCTACCAGCGCATGGCCAGCTACTCGCGCGCCGCCGTGCTGCTGGGCGTCTTCATCAGCTCCGTGCTGGGCCAGCTGCTCGTCACCGCGGGCGGTATCTCCTTCCCCACACTCAACTACATCTCCCTGGCCTTCCTCCTCTTCAGCCTGGGCCTCGCGCTCTTCCTGAAGCGCCCCAAGCGCAGCCTCTTCTTCAACCGCCCTGCGCCCACGCCAGGGGCCGCGCCCGGCGAGCTGGACTGCATGAACCCGGCACCCGGCCGGCCGCGGCGCG
>NW_007728862.1:225728-248517 GCF_000696425.1 Galeopterus variegatus | reverse complement strand
CCCCCCGCCCCGCCCCCCCAACCCTCTGGCACGGCCGTGACGTCCCCGCCTCCTCAGGTGCCATCACGTCCTTCGTTGCGGGCTTCCTGCAGGTGCGCTGGGCACTGTGGTCGAAGCTGGTCATTGGGGGCGTCACGGCTTTGCAGGCGGGGCTGGTCTTCCTCATGTACAGAACCCACAACATCTGGCTGTGCTACGCGGCCTTCGTGGTCTTCCGCGGCTCCTACCAGTTCCTCGTGCCCATCGCCACGTGAGTGCAGGAGCGTGTGGGGGCGCATGGCGGGAGGGGCCGTGGGCAGGGTGGGATGGGCGGTGTGTTCTGCCCTCCGTGGGGGAGTGCCCCCAGTGCACAGCGCGTGACCCCTGCCGCAGGGGCGCCGCGGCCGGCCTTGGTTCCACCTCGATCCTGCACAGCCCCATCTTGGGTCCTCCCTGCGCTGCTGTGAGACTGTGGGCCTGGCTCTCCTCTGCCTTGGGTTCTCTCCCTGGGGACCTTCCTGCACTCCCTTCCCACTCTCCGCCCAGGGGTGACCCGATAGCTACCCCACAGCCCTGTGCCCCCAGCTTCTCCCAGCTCTCCCTGGTCCTGTGCCCTTGTTTCTGAAGTCCCGCCAGGGGGTCACAATCCCACCACCCATACCCCACCCGTTCCTGAGACTCCATGCAGGCTGCAGTGGTGAGTGTGCACCTGTGAGCATCCACACTCACTTCACACTTGCGGGGCATTCCCACCCCACGTGGGGGCGCGAGTACCAGCAGATGGTCCCGCCCCGCCTTCCAAGTGTTGATGGGTCACGGAGGTGAGCCTTACCAGGGAAGGGCTTGGGGTATACACAGGCTGGGGTGGGGGTGTGAGGGGAATCTGCAGGTAGGGTGGGCTGTGGATAGCTCTGTGGGACACATAGGCTCACCCCCACCTACAGGTACCTGCTTCCCTGCACCTCCCTTGGCCTTCCCACCTCCCTCCACCCTTCTCCCTCCCTGGAGGACTTTGGCCAAGGCTCACCTCTCTGGGCCTCACTCCACTGGGAAGATGCCTCTGCGCCCAGCCTCCTAGGGCTGCCTGGCTCCTCTCCCTCCCCACGTGGACCAGGCACCCTGGGGCCACCCCTGGCCATGCACCTATCAGGTCATCTGTCCCCTGCCCCTTCTGAGCTGAGAGCATTCTTCTGCTCCTGATTTCTGGAGTTGTTTCCTGAGCGTGGGATGGTGCCCTGATCCCCTGCCCATGTTGCCTGGACACACCAAGTGTGTTTGTTTTCCTGTTCCTTCTGAGCTGAGAGCATTCTTCTGCTCCTGATTTCTGGAGTTGTTTCCTGAGCGTGTGATGGTGCCCTGATCCCCTGCCCATGTTGCCTGGACACACCAAGTGTGTTTGTTTTCCTGTTCTCCATGTCTAGCCCACGCTCTTCAGGTGCAGAAAGCCTGGATTAAACTCAGCCTCCTTTCTGCCGTCCCAGCCACACTGCTGGGCTGCCAGGACTGCTTGCTGCAGGGGACTTGCTCCATGCCCTCTGTGCTGTGACCACCTTCCACATGCTTGCCCCTCATGGCCCCCAGGCCTGGCCTTCCTTGGACACTGGACATCTGCCTGGGCACAGCCCCCACCCTCAGCCTGTGAAGGCCCCAGAGTCTGTCAGTGATCAGGCTCACCTGTCAACACTTTGAAAAGGGCTTGGGGCCACCTGTTGGCTTTGCCTTGCCCTCACTTCGTCCAGTAGACGTTGCCTCAGATGTTTTTGCTAATTGTAAAAGTCAGAGGCATCTATTGCAAAAAACCAAAAATCAACAACAACAAAAAAAACAAATGCAGAGGAGGAACGCATAGAGAAGAAAACAGACGTGTACTCCTAGGGATCCACCGTGTGAGGGTCCAAGTCAAACAGACATAATTGGTCACACTTGGTAATGAGAGATATGCCTCATCAACGGTTCTCAACTAGTGGGTAAAGTCACTATTTCCAGTTTCTCCTGTAACAGACAACACAGATGAATATTCTTCTGCCTACCTTTTCTTTCAAAGTTTTGATAATGGCCTAGAAGGGGAATGGCCAGGTGAAAGGGTGCGTGCTTTGGAGGAGGGTTTCAGTACACACTGCAGATGCCTGCAGGCCAGGTGGGGCGCCCCCCCACACTCAGGCCGGCCTTGCTTTCCCTCCATTAGAGGGTGCGAACTCTCCTTTAGTGGCCACTTTGGATCTTTTGACTCTTCTGCTGGGATGTTATCTTTTCTTTATTTATCTGGAGTGTACTTATATCTATCACACGTGACTATATCATTTGACCATGTATTTTACAGTCATCCCCATGTTATGGTTTGTCTTTATTTCCACTCCGGTATTGTCAGAGCACCTTTGAAGAGCTTGGGGGTGCTGTGAGGGCTCTGCCTGGGTTGGCACCGCTTTTCCAGGTATTCATCTGTGGCCTGGCCTTGCTCCCGTCGACAGGCTCTTCTCCCCTGTGTTGGCTGCCTGGGGTCCACTCCTGTCCTGCGACCTGCCCATGCTGGCCTTTCCCATGCTCGTGTACCCCCTGCCTGCCCCCCTCTTCCCCAGCACCAGCATTGCGGTCATGCTCTGTAAAGGGTTTTTGGACATTTGTTTATTCTCCAGGGGGACTTAGAACATTTTTTGTTCAGTTGTTTTTTTTAAGAAAAAAAAGCACTTTGGATGTTTTCATTGGAACAGCACTAAAATGTTAGTTGCTCTGCAGAGGGCAGAAGCCTGAAGCGTTGTTTCTCTCTAGAGATGTGGTGCCTGCGTGTGACCAAGCTACGGCTGCTTCGTTCTCTAGCAATGACTTCTGTCTCTTCTGTTGCTTACCCCGCTTTTCTTGTTCTTCTGTAATTCTCCTTGATTTATTGAGTATTTTGTGATGAAGGACTTCCATTCCAGACTTTTCTGCCTATGTCCCCCAGGTTCTCAGGATGGTGATTTTCTGTGAATTTTGGGATGATTAAGACCTAGTTGTCCCAGAGTTGGCAGGAGATTTCCAGGCATGTTCACAAGCTTGCATTCCTACTGTTGGCATCTGTTGTACTGAGCCTGGAAGACGCGGCCCACATGGGCAGCCTGGGTGCTGGACTCTGGCTTGGTCTGGCATGGGGGCTGCTGGCGTGGTGGGTGGGATGTGCAGGGCACGGGAGGGGGCTGAGGGCAGGGCTGTGAGCAGGCTTGCGGCCTGGCCAGCCCTTGACTTGCCACTACTCCCAGTAGGTCTCTAGAGTCCTTGGGAGCTGCGGCAGCTGTGGGGCTTTCGCCTCTGTTCTTGCTTTCACCTCTTCCTTCCCCAGCAGAGTCTGATCTTGGTCTGCTCTTCCCTGCCCAGGTTTCAGATTGCATCTTCTCTGTCCAAAGAGCTCTGTGCCCTCTTCTTCGGGGTGAACACATTTTTTGCCACCATTCTCAAGACCGCAATCACACTCATTGTCTCGGACAAGCGGGGCCTGGGCTTCCCGGTCCACTCCCAGGTAAGTCCCTTTCTGGGCTCCCTTCCTCCAGGAGGGAAGCTACTCGTGGAGGTCCCAGCCAGGGCCTCCTAGTGACCTCCTGGTATGGGTCCACTGTGGGCTGGGGCACTACAGAGGGTGGCCAGGGCATCGGCAGCAGGACAGGAAGTAAGAAAGGCTGAGCTGGGCTCCCTCAAGGGAGCAGGAGCCTGTGTGTGGGCACTAGGTGTGGTGGGAATGACTGAGCTTCTGCCACCCACCGTGCCTGCCTGTGCTGCTTGCTCCTTGGCCCAGGTTTGTCCCAACTCCAATTTGACCTCTGTGGCCTTGAGCTCTGCAGATACCCCCAAAGCCAGCCTGTTTGCTAGTCACTTCTGAGGAGCAGCTGTTACCAGCTTTTGTGTATCCCCACTCTGGCCAGCATCAGGGGAAGGGAGGAGGTGTGGCCATGACATGGCTCTGTGCCTGCGTCATTACTGCTCAGCTGCTTGGGATTGCTTGTGATTCTCAGGACCTGGTGGCCCTGAGCCCTGGGTGTGTGACACATAAGCTTGCTCACTCAGGGGATAGTGAAATAGAGCTGCTGCGGTTGGTGGTGGCACACTGGCCCCACTCTGGCTCCCCATCCCTGTTCCCACTCCTAGGTAGGTTTTCTGGTGCTTCAGAGAAGAGCTTTGTGATTGAGGGACCCTTATGCATTTCATTTCTGGTGGTTTCAGCCAAGGCGGGATCTCTCGAAGAGAGCCAGATTTAGACAGATGGTGGCACAGCAGGAGGGATCTCGCCCTCATTTCTCAGTGGCTGCCGTGCCTGGCCAGTAGCTGGACAAATGCCCTCAGCAAGAGCCCTTGGCAGGAAGCCTTTGTCTACCTGAAGCCCAACTCTCCCTGGGCAGGAGAGCTGTCAGAACTAATGGGCTCCATTGAGGTGGCCTGACCCTCTGTGGGTGCCGAGTCAGCATAGCATTTGATGACCTGAAGCTCAGCACTGCGTATGGCTAGCCAGGAAGGAGGCACGGGGCAGGAGCTGGCATTCTGGTTACTTGGGTACAGACCATTTTGCTTGGAAACTTGCCTTGCGATGTTTGGAAATGCCCTTTGGGGGAGGATGGCTGATTTCTCGCTTTTAGAGGCTTGTTCTTCAGCTTGAAAGGGTCATGGAGGCCTGTCCACATAGGCAGGTGGTGTGGCCCTGCTTTTACAGAGCCCTCCAGGTGCACTTCCTGCCCAGCTGAATGTTGGGGATGGTCCAGCCTCACTTGGCCATTGGTTGACATGTCCAGACCCAGCAGGGGTGGATGAAACTTCCTTGTTTCCAAGATCTTCTTGGATATGCAGGAATGTGCATGCCTGAAGCTTTGTGTTGACTATGCATGTACCCAGGGCAGTCCAGCACCCTGGGAGGAGGCCATCCTCATCCTTGGACTCCCAGGTTGTCCCCTGCCCCAGACAGTAGAACCTGCGTGTGTGGACAGGCAGGAAGGGCCCTATCACAGAGAGACTCTAGGGAGCCTGGTGCGGCCCCAGACATGCTGGGCCTCACTCTCGGCCTGCCCATGTGGGCACTGGTGGGAACCAGGATGTAGTAGGCCTGGAGCTTGCCTGGGTTTGCTTGTTTTTTTAACTGAACTTTATTTTTTGGTAATTTTACATTCACATGAAGTTTGAGAAATGATAGAGATTCCTGTATGCTGTACCCTGTATGCTGTACCAATTCCTGTATGTTCCCCCAGTAGTCACATCCTGCAGTTCTCCAGCTCAGCATCACAGCCAAGCTGTTGACATACAGTTAAGATCCACAGCACAACATCCCCACATTCCATCTCTTGCACTGCCCTTCCATAGCCACACCCACTTTCCTCCTAGCCTCACCTCCTCTTTAACCCCTGATAACCACTAACCTGTTCTCTATTCGTGTATTTTGTTATTTCAAGAGTGTTATATAAATGCAAGTGTGCATTGTGTAACCTTCGAGAATTGGCTTTTTTAACTTGACATCATTCTCTGGAGATTTCTGCAGGTTGTTGCTATTGCAGTAGTTCATTCCTTCTTACTGTGGAGTTGTATTCCAAGGTATGGATGTTCCACAGTTTTTACTCTTCACCATTGAAGGACTGTGGGTTGTTTCCAGTTTGGGGATATTACACATAAAGCTGTTACAAACATTCTTTATAAGTTTATATGTAAATGTAGGTTTCCATTTTTCTGAGGTAAATGCTCAGAAATATAGTTGCTGGATCACATGGTAATTGCATGTTTCTTAAGAAGCTGCCTGCTTTCCTTTCTCATATGTATGCCTTTTATTTCCTTTTCTTGTCATATTGCACTGGCTCAAACTTTATTATATCCCTCTTTCTGCTTGCTTTAGATTTATTTTGGTCTTCTTTTTCTAGGTTCTTGAGAGCTAGATTATTGATTGAGACTTTTTTGTCTGCTTCAGTGTACATTTAGTGCTGTAAATTTATTCTCTCAGTACTGCTTTAGTTGCATTCCACAAAGTTTGATACACTGTATTTTAATTTGCATTCATTTCAGTGTTTTTTTTTCTTTTTTTCCTTTTTTTGGACTGGTAAGGGGATCACAACCCTCGGCGTGGTGTGGTCTGCACCATGCTCAACCAGTGAGTGCACCAGTCATCTCTATATAGGATCTGAACCCGTGGCCCCAGCGCTACCAGTGCTGCACTCTCCCGAGTGAGCCACAGGGCCGGCCCGTTTCAGTATTTTTTAATTTCCCTTGAGACTTCCTCTTGACTTATGCTTATTTCAAAGTGTGTCATTCAGTTTCCAAGTGTTCTGAGATTTTCCTATGTTATTAATTTCTTTTTTGATTCTATTTGTGACCAGAGAACACATGCTATATTATTTCAATCCTTTCAATTTAGTCGAGTTTTGTTTTATGGCCAAGAATATTGTCTACTTTGGTGTTATGGTCTGTGGACACTTGGAAAGACTGTGTATTCTGCTGTTGTTGGATGGAGTGTTCTACAAATGCTAATTAGATCCTATTGGCTGATGGTGTTGATTTCTTCTCTGTCTTTGTAGATTTTCTGTCTAGTTGTTTTAATCTTTTGAGAGAGGGTTGTTGAAATCTCCAAGTATAATTGTGTCTCTGTTTCTTCTTTCAGTTCTATCGTGTTTTTGCTTTACAGGTTTGCAGCTCTTTTGTTTGTTGCATACATATTTGTGATTGGTATGTTTCTTGATCATTATTTACTATCCCTCTCTGTGTCTGGTCATTTTCTTTTCTCTGAAGTCTACATACCTAATATTAATATAGCTATTCTAACCTCCCTTTGATTAATGTTTACATGATACAGGCTTTTCCATCCTTTTACTTTCACCCTGCTATCTCATTATATTTGGAGACAGTGTCTTGTAGATAGCAGGTAGCTGAATCATGTTTTTTAATCTAACACTCTGCCAGTCTCTGTTTTACAGTTGGTTTATTTAGACCATTTATATTTAATGTAATCATTGAAACATTAGGGCTTAAGTCTGTAATTTCATTTTTTATTTTCCATTTATTCTGTTTTTAGTTTCTGTTTTCTTTGATGTGCCTTCCAGTGGGTTATTTGCACATTCTTTGGAATCTTGTTTTATCTATTGTGTTTCTGAGTGTATTTTTTGGTATACTTTCTTGGTTGTTGTTTATATATCATATTGCCAGTTTGAGTGAAGTGTAGAAATGTTGCTTCTCTTTGTCACTTTATCCCCTCCCATCCCTGTTATAGTACAATTGTCAAGTATTATCTCTACATACCTTTAGAGAAAGACAGTGTTATAATTTTTACCATACCCATCAAACATAGTTTAGAAAATCCAAGAGGGGAAGGAAAGTTTATTTTATTTGCCCATAGTTTTGTCTACTTTGTTCTTTCTTCCTTTCTGTTGTTTAAAGTTTTCTTCTTTTATCATTTTCTTTCTGTTTATAGAACTTTTTGCCATAATTTTAGTGACAGATTCTTCTCTTAGTTTTCCTTCATCTGAAAATGTCTTGATTCCCCTTTGATTCCTGAAGGATATTTTCACTGGATACAGGACTTGGGGTACACAGGGGTTTTTCTCTCAGCGAGTGGAGACCGTGCTGCCATTTCCTTGCAGCCTGAATGATTTCTGATGAGAATCACTGTAGTTTGAATTGTTTTTCCTCTAAGGTGCCATTTTCCTCTGGCTACTTTCAGGTTATTTTCCATTATTTTTATTTTTAGCTTTTAGAAGTTTGAATATGGGGTATGTTGGTGTGATGGTGTTTTGGTTTGTCCTTTTTGGTTTGCTTAGCTTCCTGAATCTGTAGGTTTATGTTCTTGCCAAATTTGGGAAGTTTTCAGTACTTTTCCCTCAAATACTTTTTCAGTCACACCTTCTTACTCCTCTTTTTCTGGAACTCCCATGAAACAAATGTTAGATCTTTTGTCATGCAATCCCACAGGGAGTGAGGCTCTGTTCTGTTACACTTCTCTCTGTGTAACAGAGATGCAAAAAAGGTTTACTCAACTCAAAGCACCATGAATGCGATGAGAAGCCCAAATGGACTGCACCTTAGCAACTCCTCTGTTAGAAGGAGAAACTGGGTGCCCTGATTCAAAGTTAGCTTCTGTTTTTTATTGTAAAGACAAGGAAGTTTCACAAGAAAAATCAGTTGATTCAATCATTACAAAAGGACACAAAGACATGGGCAGTGTTACAAAAGTTATCTATGGCTAAGTATAGCTTAAACAATGGAAACTAGCAACATCAGTAAAATTAACAATGTGACATTCCAAAGTACAATTAGTGAAAAGCTAAGTTGGTGAAACTGTGATCATGATCTAAAGTATAACCTCTCCTTAAATGGTATAAGCAAAAGTTGCATTCTTAGGATAAAATCTAAGTATAATTATCTCTAAAGTTTCCACCAACAGACAGCTTGCCCCTAGCAAACATTTATTCACATCTTTCCCTTCAGCAATTCTTAAAATCTCTTAACAGGATCTGTATGGCAACCACCTGTTAGCTCTAAAATCATTAAAGTATATAATCCCATACCTAAGCAGTGATTAGAGTTGATTAGATGGGCTGTTGCCTGCTAGCCGTAGGCCGTTGCCTCTTAATCCAAGGATTTTTGCCCCATACGTATATTTACCTAAAAACCCCATTCTAAAAATCAAATGAGAATCAAGATTTCTAACCCTCCACACTGTTCATTTTTTTTTTTTCCAGTCTATATTTCCTGTTGTTCAGGTGGGGTAATTTCTGTTGTTCTGTCTTCCAGTTCACTGATTCTTTTCTCTGTCTCATCTATTTTGCTATTGAGACTATCCACTGAGTTTTTTTATTTAGGTTTTTGTATTTTTAGTTCTAAATTTTCTTTTTTATTTCTATTTCTTTGCTGAGACTTAATATTTTTTCATTTGTTTCCAGAGTGTTTGTCATTGCTCACTTAAGTATTTTTTTGGTGGCTTCTTTAAAATCTTTCTCAGTTGATTTTAACATCTCTGTCATATAGGGGTTTTTTTTGTCTATTAATTGTCTCTCATGCAGTCTGACATCTTTTTGGTTCTAAGTGTGCTGAGTGATTTTTTGATTGACATGCAAGCATTTAGGGTATCACCTTATGAGGCTCTGCATCTTATTGAAACCTCTGTTTTGTTTGGCTTCTCTTGACACAGCTGCAGCAGGGGAAGTGGGGGCGTGTGCCTCATTACAGCCAGGCAGGTGAGAGGCTCCCCACTCAGCCTTCATGGTTCCTGCAGGGTTGGTGAGGAGTTCCAGCTTCCCTTGTGGCCCCCTTGATGCCACTAGGGGTGGGGGCATTCTTGTTACTGCTGAGAGGGGTGAGAGTCTGGACCACTCAGCCTCTGACACCTCCCTGTATGAGGGGATGGGTGCACTGTTACTACCGAGTGGGGGTGGGTGGTCTTTACCATCCTGTGGGGGTGACAGTCTAGGCTTCCTTCGTGGACTCCGCTGACTCCATGGGGTTGGGAGTGTCTTGCCACTCAGAGGGGATGAAAGCTGTGGCTTCCCACTCAGCCCCATGGGAAGGGGATTCAGGGGCCCTCCTTCCAGCCTGGTGAGGGTGGGGGTCCAGGCTGCCCACTCATTCTTGCTGCTGTGGGTGGGGTGGGGCTGAGGTTTTCTGTGGTGTTTGGCAGGAGTGGAGCGGTTCCCTCTCACTGGACTGCCTCTTTCCTGGTCCTTTGAGAAGAGAACTGCTTTTGTTGGGGTGCTTTTTTTCTGCATCTATTGGCCTTTCCAGGTTGCTGGCTTCTTTAGTTCCAAAATATACCAGGCAAATAGAAAAAAACCCATGGTGGGAGCTCACCACCATGTCTGTGTCATTCCTTGGGTCCGAGGCCACCTTTCAGAGTCATCTTGCATGTGTTTTATGAGCAGTGCTCTGGGATTTTAGCTGTGCATAGAGGAAGAACAGGGAAGATAGTGTCAGCCTCTTGCTAGAAGAGAAGTCCTCAATGGTTCATTTCCTAGGTTTGCTTTAAAAATGAGCTTTACTAGCAGAGTGCCAGTGCTGGGAGGGGCTGCAGGGAGACCCACCTGCAAGCACAGAGCTGGCCAGGGCCCTGGGGCAGGGGGGCTTGGGTAGTACTCAGGCTGGGCTCTGAATTGCAGATATCCAGAGATCATTCCAGCTTCCTGGATCCTCTGGTCCCTCGCTGGTGTCCTGGGGATGTATCTAGTCCCTCCTGCCCCCTGGTGGCCATGAGAACCAGGAGAGACGTTTGCGCTGCTGGTGTTGGTTGCGGCTTCAGCCACCCATGTAGAGAATGGGGCTCAGTAAGCAGGGCCGCCAGGGTCTGGGGCTGTGGGAGCAGGGCCAGAGAGAAGCAGGTGTCTGGCTGCCCTCTGTGGGTGTCCTTGACCCTCTCCACCAGGTAGAAAGTTCTGGCACTCACAGATGTCCTCGAGCTGTCTCAGCAGCCTTAGCCCCACAGAGTATGAGCCTTGGAAGCAGACCGTGGAGCCACACAGATGCAGGACACGTGCTGGGGGTCTCCCAGCTAAGCAGTGGGATCCCCCATGGGGCAGGGCCAGGCTGTGGCAGGAAGGGGGTGGGTGTGGGTGTGGGGTGCCATGGGGCCTCCTCCCAGGGCTGGCCTCTGACCTCATACAGTGTCCTCTGATGGCCTCTGAGCAGGAGGAGGGATAGCCCATGAGCAGGTGTCACGGGGCAAGAGGGGGAACATAGTGGCTGGCCTGCCCCACCGGCCTCACCCGGGCCTCTCTGTTCCAGTTCCTTGTCTACTTCGTGTACTTACTGGTACTGTCCGCCATCTACTTCTTGGGGGCCATGCTGGATGGCCTGAGGCACTTCCAGCAGGGCCTCCACCAGCCCTTGCCCCCGGCCGAGGAGCTGAGGAGCCCCATGGAGGAGAAGACGGCACAGGCACTGAGCGTGCAGGACGGGGGCCCGGGCAGCCTGCAGCCCTTGGCTCTGCCGCTGCCCCCAGAGGACAGTGCATGGACTGTGGAACCAGCCTCCAGGGAGCAGAGCCAGCTGCACGAGTCCAAGGCCTGACCTGCCCAGCCTGCTGTCCCCTCCCCAGCCCAGCGGACAGCTGGATTCCTGACCCCAGAGGCAGTCCCTCCCATCTGCGTGCCAGGGCCTGACCGTGTCTGGGCCCTGATGTCACAGACTCGGCGCGTCCCCAGGCTGCCTATCCTGGTGTCAGTAAGCTGGGTTTCTGGTGTTGTCTGAATTCTAGTGTTCAGAATGTGAACCAGGGACTCATGGGGCCTTGGGTGCCTTTGCAGCGACACCAGGTGTGTCATGGGCCACCTGCTTTAGCCCAGAGGGGGCCTCCATTTGTCCCAACAGCTCTCAAGCACCCTGTCTTCAGCCTTACTCTTCCCCGCTGCTGGGGACAGTACCTGGTCATGCTGACCCCGAGCCAGCCGTGTGGGCTTTGGTTGCCTGTCCCTTGCCTGAAAGAGACTGTGGTGGGGCTTCCCGTGGCCCCCACCTGCCTTCACCCCACTGGGGAGGCTCGAGGCAAATCCTGCCTGTCCCTGAGGGCTGGCCAGGTGGCTCCAGGACAAGGGTGGGAGCCCAGATTCACCAGGCCTGTTGCTAAACTGTGACATTTCCAGTTGTCCCTAGGTGCTTGGGTTTTTGAACGGAGACTTTTTTTTTAACCGATAAAACAAGGAACCACACCTGGCCTCTCTGTTTGTCTGAGGTTGGTGGCAGACATGTCCCCATCAGGTGGATGCGAGGCTCTGGTCCCTGAGGCTGGTTCTTCCCTCCCATCCTAAGGGCCACTGCCAGTGCCCTCTGTTTCTTGTTTTCTGTTCCTGAAGTGGGTTAATACTGATGTGCAGGCCTACTGAATGTGCTCACAGCTGGTGCCAGCCAGAGGACTTGTCCCATGTCCCCATGGATATGCTGGCCCCAGTGTGAGCTGGGCTTTCTTGGAGCTGGGGAGACCCATGGCCAGCCTGGGGCAGCACCTCAGGGCCCGAGCTGTTCTCACTTCCCTGTGAGGTGTAAGAGAGTGTGTGATATGAAGGCTTTTCCCAAAGTACGTTAAACTGTGCACCGAGTGTGAGAAGGTTCCTGATTCTGGCCCTGCCTGGCTGGTGTGTGAGGACTGGTGGCTGGTCAAGAGGCCAGGAGAGGGATCTGGCCTTCTCCCCACCAGCCACAGCCAAGGACCCACGCCAGGGCCAGGGCCCTTGAATATAGCCCACCACCACCAGCCCCAGTCCGGGACCCTCTCCCTTGGGGGCAGCTGTGCAGCCTCTGTGCTGGGTGTGGTCCTGGTGAAAGGCCAGGTTCTCAGACCCAACTCAGCAGGGAGAACTAGAGACAATTCCTTACTGGGAGGGCCGCTGCAGCTGGCTGTGCCCCAGGTCCCCCAAGATGGCCCGGTGCATGGGGCATCTCAGGGCACTGTGGGTTGAGGATCGAGCAGGAGGCTGCATGCGGGGGACGGGTGGAGTCACAGCTGCCAGGGGCATTCCACAGGCCCCACCACAGCCACCCTGTGACCCCCTGGGAAGGGAGCAGCATCATCCCCTATCTGGGTATGGGGATCTGGCAGGAGGTGACCTGGGGCCTGGCCTGGGCCTTGAGCCGTGGGAGGGGGTGGAGCATGACCATCCCTGTCACCCTGTGCTCACTGCACAGCCATGAACCTCGGGGCCCCTAACCTGCAGTGCATTCACCAGGGGGGCCTCTCCCTGGGAGAACCCTCCCCATCAGCGTCCACCGCCCCCCCCACCCCAGGGCACCTGTGCACCCTGCACTGGCACCAGAGGCTGGCATTTGCTGCTCCCAAGCCAGCCTCCAGGGCAGGCATGGCACGCTGTGTCCGGGAGCAGCGAGCCCCTCAGGGTTGGGTGCCCAGTGGAAAGCCCAGCGGGGCACAGCAGCTTGCAAACAACACAGGCTCTGGGTCTGAGAGGCCACAGTGCACACCCCCTTCCATGGTCTTGGAGTAAGAGCCTGTGAGGATCTCTGGCTGCCAGCAGAGACCCTAGAGAGGAGAGGTGTGGGTGCCTGTGGCATCTGTACGTCTGCCTGGCACATCCTTGCTCACCTGTGCACATCTGTGCATAGGCGCATGCACACCCTTGTATATCTGCGTGTATACACCTGTGCATATCCACATGCACTTGAGCACACCTGTGCTTCCTCAGCAGGACCCACTAGCTTGGCAGTCCAGAGGCACAAGGCTCCCAGGACTCATTTTGGATGGTTTTGCCCTCCTTGTGACAGTGAAGGCTGCGTGCAAACCAAGTGTCAGTGCAAAAGGTCCTGTTTATTTGGTGCCTGCTTGAAATGGCCTCACATCACACAGGGTTATGGAACAGCCCCACCGGTTTTGTCACAGTCCTCAGATGGCAGGTCCTGACGCCGGCATGTGCTGGCCCTGTGCGCACACGTCCCTCCACGGGACAACTGATGCTCTTGTGCAGATGCTGCCGGACTTGGGGGGGTGACTGGGCCTCAGTTGCATCCTGGTGGCTGTTCCACCTGCCCACTGTCCCTGAGATGCCTGCGTGCACCCATGTCCCCTCAGTGGGTTTTCCAGGCAATAGTTGATGACTGCCCTGTGTCCAAGGCCAGCTGTCCATGTGCTTGTGGGGACAGAGTGGTGGGCCAGGGGCTTACACACAGCCCTCACCTGCTGATCTGCCCTGTGCACATGGCCTTATCCTGTCCTGGCACTTGGCTGGGCAGGCCCCTAGCTGGCTGTGAGCCACATCCTGGCCAGGAGCTCATGGCTGTCCCCTTCACCACCAGTGGTTACCTGAGCCCTGCAGATGTAAACCAAGGACCCCAGCGATTTTGGTGCAGGGACCTGGGCTCAGCTGGGGTTCCAGGACTCGCTCTGGGGCAGAGCAGGGTGGCGTCAGTGTTGGGAACCCACAGCTGGAAAAGCAGCCCTGGATGTGGGACAGATTGCTCCCACGCCCTGACTCATGGGTCCCTTAAAATTCCACCAGCTCTGGATACGGCCTCACTGGTCACTTGAGAGGCCAGCACAGGGCTGGGAGACAGGACCCACAGGTCAGTCTGGGGACAGCAGTGCACAGCCAAGCCTGGCTGCACCCCAGGCCCTCACATGGCATCGGGGGGTGGACCGAGCTTGGAAGCCTGCTCCAGTTTGGGGGGCGGGGGGGCAGGGTAATGAAAAGAGGCCAGAGGCTGAGGAGAGGCGGTGCCCCTTGCCCGGTGATGTGGGCCGTGCTGCTGCTCACTGCTTCCTGCCTGGGCAAGGTCATGCCCACTCTGCTGCTGGCAGACATTGGCCAGGGCGAGATGCGCTGTGGTGCCAGACCCCAGCACACTATGTGCCTGGTCTGCAGACTGGTCTGGATTTTGTGCACGGAAGGGTACCAAGCACAAAACTGAGTCAGTGCCTGTTGGAATCAAGGGCCCTCCACAGCACCGTGGGAGGCCCAGAGGAGCCTGTGGGTCTGAGGTGAGCACAGCTTCCCAGAGCAGGAAGTCCCGGAGCTGCATGTCGCTGAAATCCAGCTGAGGTCAGCGCCCCATGTGGCACAGGGCGGGCCAGCAGGGCTCATAGGTCAGGCAGGGGAGAGATGGATGAAAGTCTCAGCATCAAGCTTTTTGTTTTAAACTTTTTAAAAAATACACTCTTTGGCTTCCTTTTATTTCTGAGGATTACATGAAATGTGAACTCTATAGGAACGTATCCCAGTCGGTCCCCCTCCCCGGGGTGCTGGCTGGATGCTCCCTGCCCTGCTGTGGGGGCTCCTCCGCTCCCCTGCACCTGTCCTCCTCCACCTGCTGTCCAAGCCAGCAGAGGCCCTACTTGGAGGCGGTGGTCATGAAGCTGTTCTCGATGCACAGGACCACATAGGCATTGTGGCAGCTCGCGGCTTTCTGCTCCAGCAGCCGGCCTGCCAGCAGCGAGGCAGCCTGGCCCGTGGCTGTTGTGGCCTCTGTCCGCCACGTCTCACAGTAGCTCTCTGTCAGCCTGCGCCCGCTGGGGTCTGAGCCATGCCACACGCTCTTCTGAGGCCTGCAAGATGCAGTGGCCATGAGTCACACCCAGACCCTGCTCCTCCCTAGGCAGAGGCAGGCACTGGCCATGAGGGCCACATGATCTGGAGTCCCTGCTGGCTGTCTGTCAGAGAGGGCTCCACCTGCCAAACACCTGCTGCAGAAGGTGAGGAGAGTTGGGGCCTCAGCTTGGGCCTGGGCAGGTAGTCTTGGGGGCTGTTCCCTCCTGGGCGGGATGAACCTGGCCCTCAGCAGCCCTTGCTTAGTGAAGGCATCCCAGTGCCATCTGGCCAGGAACAAGCTCCACCGGCCTGGGGTCCGGGCTTCTGGCCAGCCCCGTGGACCTGCTCAGTCCTGCCTGCACTCTCACATGGGGACCGAGGAAGCCCTTGGCAGGTGCATTTCAGCTGCTGGCCGGGGATCAGGCACCTCCAGGGAGGGGCACACTTGTCCAACCCCAAGCCACCCTTTTAAAAGCATGAGCATTGGGGAACAGGCATCCTCATGCCTGGCGAGTGGAAGGACATCTGGCATGAAGACTTTGAGGGCAGTTGGCAGTTCTGTCAGTATTTTATATGCATGCATGCTCCGACTCAGAATTTCACTCTGAGGAGCGTATTCTACAGAATAAATCACTGTTGTGATGTTTACATGGAGACAGTGGCATTGGTTAACTCATCACAGGCGCCGTGGAGCCTGTCAGCGTGGATGAGAGGGGCACCTAAGAGAGTTCTTAGAACCACATTGGATGTTTACATGGAGACAGTGGCATTGGTTAACTCATCACAGGCGCCGTGGAGCCTGTCAGCATGGATGAGAGGGGCACCTAAGAGAGTTCTTAGAACCACATTTTTTTTTTTTTTTCCTTTTTGTCTTTTTTCATGACTGGGAACGGGATCGCAACCCTCGGTGTTGCGCCCGTACCGCGACCGGCAATGGGATCGCAACCCTTGGTGTCGCGCCCGCACCGTGCCCAGCCAGTGAGCGGACCGGTCTCCATATGGGATCCGAACCCTCGGCGGGAGCGCCACCACGCTCCCAAGCGCCGCACTCAACCGAGTGCGCCACCGGGCCAGCCCAGAACCACATTGTTTTTGAACATACTAGCTCCCGAGGGCTTTTCACTGTTTTTTATGCCCTTGAGTACGTGTACTGGGGTGACCAGGTGGGAGTGGGGAGTGATGGGCACATGGGGACCTACCAGGCTGGGTGCCTTAGGACGTCTCTGCCATCAAAAGAGAAGATGCGGGCCCCAGGCTCCAGCTGGCCCTCGGAGCCTGAGAACAGGGCCTCCCAGTTGGGGAACAGCACCTCATCCTGCAGAGGAAAAACGGGCCTTGTGGGGGCTTATCCAGTCCCTGGTCACGTCCTGCCAGAGGGACAAGTGCTAAGCAGGGCAGGGCCAGCCAGGCAGCCTCGGCAGACCCCGAGAGGCCCCACAGACCAGAGCTGCATGCTGGGCACGGAGGGGCTCCTCAGCTGAGGCAGAGGGACCCCGTGCCCCTAATGCCAGCCTGTCAGGATGCGCTGGGCCCACACGCCTTCTGTGTCTAGCCCTGGACCTTGGGGTTTGCAGATCCACTGCTGTTAGTTCTGGGGAGTGCTGGTGCTCCCAGCATGTCCAGAAATCACAGCCTAATTGATGAAAAGGAGCCACAGAATAAAGCCACATGGGGGGCACCGTGGCAGAGGGTACAGGCTGGATGGCACTGATGGTCCGAGGGGTGTCTCCAGACTCCAAGCTTGTGTATGGGGACCTGCTGCTCTTGTAGATCCTCCATGTCCTCCTGGCCCTGCCTCAGTGGCCGGTGGTGTAGGAGCCCCTGAAACAATCTATCTGGGAGGTGCTGCTAAGGGGACCGGGCTGTGTGGGGGACTTCATGGGATGCCTTTGGGGAGGTGGCAGCCTCAGGGATGCAGAGGCTCTGGCCGGGTTCTTGTGGCTGCCTGCCCGCCTGGTGCCACCTGTGCCCACAGGACAGCCCACCCACCTTGAGGTTGACGATGGGCACGGCTCCGCGGTCCGCGCGGCGCACAATGCTGTAGAGGTCCTGCAGCCGCGAGGACAGGAAGGCGCGGAAGGTGCCGGCCAGCCCCACAGCCCGTGCCTGCTGGAAGCACTGGAAGTCGGCCCCGCGGATGCCACGCATGCCGCCCGATAGCGGGCTGTTGAGTGCCACCAGGTGGAGCTGGGGGGAGAGGCCGCAGCACGTCAGGGGCTGCGTCACTCGTTGTCCTCCCACACCTGAACTGGGTCCCCGAGGCCCTGGGCCCAGGTGACCACCTGCGGACAGCTCTGCAGGCCTCCCGCCTGGACCCCTCAGTCTGCCGCAGCGCAGGTGATTGTGGGTGCTGTGGACCCAGCAAGCAGCCCCCCTCCCCCATGTGGCCTTCCAGGCCCCATTCCACAAGCAGACGAGGGTTAGCTCGGCCCATCAAATCCAGAGCAGCTGGTGCCAACCCCTCCCTGCCCTTATCTGCACCAGCCTTGTAGGACTGAGGCTGACCATGGCTCCTGGCCCTGTGCTGTCCCTGCCATCCCACTTCCTCCAGGACGTGAGCAGGGACTAGCCTCAGAGGCATCTGATTTTCATGGATGGCCACTTGGACACCAGAGGGCAGGACCCAGGCCGGCTGACGGCCACCACAATTGGCCCTGACCAGGCAGAAGCCCACCTGCAGCCCCCAGGCCTGGGGACCCTCCCTGACAGCCTTGGGGGGGTCTGGGTTCTCCTTCCCCACTGCCCTGAGTGCTCAGAGGCCAGGCGGACATGTGCCCACTCTGGGAGCACTCACCACCGGCTGGAAGTCCTGGTGCGTGTGGGTGGGAATGCCTGTGGGGCGTGCTGGCTGGAGGTGCACATAGGAGCTGTGGTGTGGAGCTCCGGGGTAGGGCTGGGGCTCTGGCAGGCGAGGGGGACTGGCCAGGATGTCGTCCGCCCTCCAGGGCCGTGCTGTGGAGGGGGGGTGCTCCCGCCGGGGATATGGGTTGCTCTCATGCAGCCGCACCACAGGGGGCTGCAAGGCGGCCACTTCATTGTCCTGCAGATGGAGAGGCAGACAGTACTGTGGACGGGGCTCCTGCACCCCATAATTCCAGCCTGCCCGAGCCTGGGACATCCTCCCCCATCCTCACTCCCCTTTGTGCTCCTGGATGGAGGAGGTGGACTTCCAGATGGGGAGCAGGGAGCTTCACCCCAGACCCTGGGGGTACCCTGTGGGTGTTCAGGGCAGGAGCAAGCACGGGGAAGCCCACCAGTCCATGAGGCCTGCACTGGGGGGATCACCTCTGCTCAGGCACCCCAGGCTCCACTGCATGCAGAAGCTGTGGTCCTCACCAACCACATCCCCTGACCTGCCGCTGCCTTACTGCTGCTCAAACCCGGGACCCTGATGCTGACCCTCAGCTCCTTAAGCCTGTACTCCAGTCCCCCTCAGAGAAGTGACCACCACCTTAAAAATCCCAACCCAAGCCCCCACCCCACTCCTAATCCCCTGATTCTGCGCCTTTCCCCCATAGCACTGAACACCTCACACACCACGATTCGCTATGCATCACCTATACTTAGACTGCTGCCTCCCCCATACAACATCAGCTCCACAGGGCAGGGCATGTCTGTTATGCACAGCTGCACCCCATGCCTACAGCAGCACCAGTGAATGAGAGAGGCTGTGACTATTTACTGATGAAGGAATGAATGAGTGAAAGAACAGACTTGGCTGAACCCCATGACTAGACAGGCTCACGCTGAGCCCCTGACACACAATACTTAACACAAACCATGTTCCTGACCCTTTTAAGAAGTCCTGACATCTGCTCAAGGAGGAACCTACAACAGTGGGATGCAGCACTTTGGAGATCTTAAATATTTCCACCCACTCTTAAATATTTCCACCCACCCACCCATTCATCTACCCACCTAGCCATCCATCCACCAATCCACCCGTCCGTCAATCTACTCACCCATCCATTTATCCATCCGTCCACCCATGCATACATCTATTCGTCCATCCGTCCATACATCCATCCCCCATCCATCATCCATCCAGTTATCTACCTGTCCATCCATCACCCATTCATCCACCCATCCATCCACTCATCTATCCATCCACTCATCATCCACCTATCCACTCACCCCTCACTCATTTATCTGCCCATCCACCCACCCATCCATCTATTCATCCATCCATCATTCACCCTCCCACCCACCCATCCATTACCCAACAATCCACCCATGTATTCAGTTATCCACCCACCCATCTGTCCATCCATCCACACCCATCTACCCATTTGTGCATCATCAATTCATCATCCGTTCACTTATCCATCCATCTGTCCATCTATCAGTCCATTTATAAACCCCCATCCCCCAACCTCCCACCCATCCGTCCATTCATCTATCCTACACCCATCATCCATCCACTTATTCATCTGTCCATCCATCATCCATCCATCCACTCACCCATCCATCCGTCCGTCCGTCCATCCGTCCATCACCCATTCATCATCCATCCACTTACCCGCCCATCCATCCATCGCCCATTCATCCACCCATTCACTCATCTGTCCATCCATCTCTCCATCCATCCATCCACACATCCATCCACTCACACACTCTAGAAGTCATCCATTCCTGTGCCTGGCACTCTGGATGAAGCAAGACAGACAGAGGAGATGTGGGTTTTGGCCCCAAGGAGCATCTACCCCAAGGAGAGCGATAAGCTGCAGACACAGGTGGGGAAGCAGAGGAACCAGCACCCTTGTGAGCCAGCGCTGGGACAGAGGCACCCCTCGCGGTCTGCACACCTCCCTTCTGCAGCAGGGGCCGACTGCAAGTGACATACACTTGGCTCCAGGACCAAGTATTGTTCCAGATGTGAGACTGTGCATGCCTTCGTGTCCTGGATGCCCACCCAAGTCTCTGACCATTGTGCAAAGAACAAACGCTCCTTACCGACCCATGTGGGAGTGGCACCCGGGCTTCCAGCTGGAAGGAAACAACAGGGATTACTATAGCCCCCGACACAAGCCAGCACCAAGGCACCCAGGGCACCCCCCACCTCCAGCAGCCTCGCTCCCAGCACCGGCCCTCCCAGCATGTGTTCACTGCCTGCACCGCCATCCTCTGCCTCTTCCTGCTAGAACTGAAGCCCCTCAAAGTCGGGCTGGCTGCACCCCAGTGCATACAGCAATGCTGGTGCACAGTGGGCACCTCAGAATCTTCTGCTGACACCACAGCCTCCCCAGCCAGACAACGGCACTGGAGCAGGAGGCGCTGTCTGTGCAAAGGAATGGGGCTGGTAATGGAGGGCCGTCTCCCGGCAGGTCAGGGCTGCGTCGAGACTCAGATCCACCCAAACTCCATGGTGTGAGAAGCTCCCAAGGACGGAATAGGCTATTTCGGGGCACCAGGTTGGCCTTTACCCATCCTCACATTTGCATACAAAGGACAAACCTCTCCTGGGCACCAGGGAGCCCTGGGTGTGTCCCACCTGCCTCAGAGCAGGCTCACTGCTGCTGCAGCTCCTGCAGCCCAGCTGGTTCTGGGACAGCAGAACAGGGCTGGCCGTGTGCTCTGGAAAGGGCCAAGGCCGGACAGGGCGACCCCAGGTGTGTGTGAGGAGCCAGGCCCTGGTTTGAGTACAGGTGCTGTGCAGCACAGGACCAAGGGTGTACATCACAGTGGCATTTATAACACTGTGCGGAGAGGGGCACTGCCCCCGCAGCCGCGGCCATGCTGGGGAATGGTGCCCAGACGCTGCACCCCGCTAGATGGCATCTTGTCAGCAGGAGCGCTGTCGCTGTCTGTCTTAACATTCACTGCGTTGGCAGCACCTGGGAGTCCGTTTGTTTACTTAAAGTGGGAAGGCCACTTTCCATAAAGCTAAAACTGCTCCCAAAAGTTTACTAATTTTTTAAAAAAGTTATAAAACAAAAACTGTAAGGAGAAGTGATGGCCGGCCCACTTCTGTCCTTCCTCTGGCCATCCTGTGAACTCTCTGCCCCATGAGGATGGAGGCAGCACCACTGGCCACCCAAGAACTCACCAGCACCTTCCGCAGCCCATTGCGGACCCGGACGTAGAGCTCCTCTGTCTCAGCCACAAAGATGAGCCAGCCCTCGGGCACGTCGGGCAGCTGGTCCAGCATGGTCTGGAACGTGGCCCAGACCCGCACCTGCTGGAAGCCCAGAGCCAGGTGTGGCCCCTGCTGCCCCAGGGCTCGGGGGAGTGGGGATAAAAGCCCTGACCAGACCAGCAGGCCCTGACCCGGGTGCAGCTCCAAGGGGGGCTGGTTTGGACGCCTCAGGGTATTGAGAGGGAGCACGGGGCTGAGGGGCTGCGTAGCACACATGCCCCTGCTGTGGTCTCTGTCATTCTTTAAGAGGCCACCCCCAGGAGGGCCTGAGGCATTACCTGTGAGCACCCATGGGACCCAGCCCACCTCCCGTCCCCTGGCCTCTGCACAGTGGACCAGCCACAGAAGGGGGGCTGGTTTGGACGCCTCAGGGTATTGAGAGGGAGCACGGGGCTGAGGGGCTGCGTGGCACACATGCCCCTGCTGTGGTCTCTGTCATTCTTTAAGAGGCCACCCCCAGGAGGGCCTGAAGCATTACCTGTGAGCACCCATGGGACCCAGCCCACCTCCCGTCCCCTGGGCTCTGCACAGTGGACCAGCCACAGGGAACTTCCCAACAGGCCCGTCCTCCTCCCCGGGCCCATCCCAGTCACCCCCAACCCCCCAGCCCCCCACTTCTGCTTTGGAAGCCACGCCTCAGGGCTCTCTGTGCATCTGCCCATGGAAAGCCACCCCAGCACTGGTGTCCCTGTGGGGTCCCCAGAGGATGCCTCTGAGGCAACCCCTTCCAGCCCTCTGAAGGGGGCTGCACAGTGAGGGTCTGACGGGCCAGGGTCCGTGGAACCGGCCTGCGGCTTGGGGAGGTGGGCACCTGGCCAGCTGCCTGGATGCTCACCCCTGAGGAGGCGCCCATGGATCCAGGGGGTCCCGGGGGACCAGGTGGGCCAGGTGGTCCAGGAACACTGATAGCTACAAGAGAGAAACCAAGGTGGGAACACAGGTGCTGAACGGGTGTCACAGGGGGAGGTTCTGCCCAGGGCCCACTGCTGCCGACTTACTCTGCCTGTGAGGGCCGGGAAACGAAGGGGGCCCTGGGGGGCCAGGGGGGCCTGGGGGCCCAGGAGCGCCCTGGCGCCCTTCATAGCCAATGCCAGGTGGTCCCTGAGGTCCAGGTGGGCCGGGCTGGCCCCGGATGCTCTCTCCCTTGGGACCCTAAGGACAAGGACAACATATGCCTGCCATCACCCACATGACCTAGGCTGGGATGAGCACTTGCTGGGCTGGGGCTGCAGCCACCAAGGGCTCTGAGTGAGCGCGGCCTTCAAGCCCAGGGTCACCTCCCTGCCGCAACACAGGGTCTGGGAAGCCCAGGCTCCTCCCACACCCTCACCCCTTCATGGGGGTGGGATCCCAGGATGTAGACTAGGGCACCCCCCCAACGACAGTGAGGGCCCCCAGTCAGAAGCTGGGCCCAGGGCTCCCTGGAATCTTCCAGGACAGATGAGGCCCTAAGCCCTGAGGGGCTGGCCCAGCCCTGGTCGCAGAGGCGGACAGGATGCAGCACCAGCAGGAGAGCAGGCCCTGAAATGCAGGGTGGGGGCGTCTTGGGTCAGCACCCATCCTGGGAGGGACACAGAAGTGTAGCGACGGGGCTGCTGGGGCCACTGGTCTCGCAGGGCGTGGCCTCAGCTCCTGGACCCAGGATCCCGGAGATATGGGGTCAGGTGTGGACACCTGCAGGCCAGCCCCGGGACCCAGGCTTACCGGAATCCCAGGGTAGCCTGGGGGG
>NW_007728862.1:222716-225051 GCF_000696425.1 Galeopterus variegatus | reverse complement strand
CCCCGGGCTCGCCCCTTTCGCCTTTCTGTCCGGCAGCTCCTCGGTCCCCCTTCTCCCCCTGTGGATGGAAACACTTGTCTGAGACAGCCCAGCTCTCGCTGCTGGGTGGGGAGGGGCAGCGGGGGGCACTGACCCCCACAAGCCACAGGGAGGCCTCGCAGTCCCTCCCAAGCCAGGGCAAGGCAGCTGGAATCTCCTGGAGCCCAGGCTGGCCGGGCCCTGCCAGCTGCTCACCCACAGGATGGGGCTCAGCTCCCTGCTGCCACACTGAGCCAGGGACCCCTGGGGCCGGCGCCCTCCTGGGGGTGGGCAGACAGAAGGGTCTGACGCCGGGAGCGCAGGCAGCCCCCTCCCCCAGCCCCCCAGGCCCTCACGCACCTTCATTTCAGCCTCCAAGCGAAGCAGGTCAAATGGGAACTGCCCTGCGGGGAGGGAGCGAGGTGTGGGCCGGGGTCTGGCGGGATGACATCTTCCAGCCTCGCCTGCCTCGTCCGCCTGTAGCCTCCCCCTTCACATAAGTCTCCCTTCGTTGCCTTCAGTAACTTGGCATTTCTTTGTGTAGAAACTCTGCACACATTTTATTACATTCGTTCCTAGGTGACTGACATTTTTTGATGTTCGCGTGAGGGGTGCCTTTTTAATAAAGTTTCGTTTGTAATTGTTTATGACAAGTCATTGATTTTTCTAAATTGCCCTGATATCTAGCGACCTTGGTAAATTTGCTCATTAATTCTGACAGTGCATCTGTCAGTCCTTTTGGGTTGTTTACGTTAAAAAACAAGCTCTTTTTTCTTCTTTCCAAATGTGCCTCCTTTCATGCCTTCTCCTTGCCCGTCTCGGTGCAGAGCAGTGGCCTGGCCTGGCACCTCAGCACTTGCCCACTGGAGACGCCGTTGCCAGGCTCGGTGGAGGCCACTCACCAGCCATGGACGAGCCCTGCTCTGAAGTCCTCGTTCCTTCTTGCTTTATCAGTCTTGACAGAGGTGTGCAAGTACTACTAGCCTTTCCAAAGAATTAATTTTTGATTTTTTTGACTTTCTTGATCTTTCCTGTTTTGTACATATAGAAAACATAATTTTTCTTCATTTATTTCTGATCTTTAATATTTCTTCTCATCTATTTTTATCAAATTAAGTTTGCTGCTCATTTTCTAACTTCTTGAGCCGGATGCTTAAAACACGTCCCATTTACAGCTGTGATTCTGTGAACAGAGTTAAGCAACCCTTTCTCTTTCTTGCGTTTACCTTCTCCCCTGGAAACCTGACGGGTCCCCAAGTGCTCACAGCTCTGGGCTCTGCCCTGGAGGTCACGCCTCCGCTGTTACCCGAGAAGGTTCTGAGCAGGAGCCTCTGCCCATCCAGGACCCCATCTTACTGGTGCAGTCACTTGGTCACTCAGAGATGGAGGTGACAGTGGCTGCTGTTAGGACCAGTGCTCCCTCCCAAACCCGGGCCTGTCCTGGGTCCTTTTTACTGGCTGTGGAGGCCCCATCACCTGTGAACATGGGGGTCCCACTGCTCCAGGGCTGCCCGGGCCAGAGCCAGGGCTGAGAAGGCCCGTGGGCGAGAGTTTCTAACGTCCACTGTGTTTCTGCTTTGATCGTGAGCTGCCTGGAAGAGTGCTCCTCTGGGGTGTCTCCAGGCCAGTTGATGGCTTCTCTGGCTGCTGCTTTGCCAGATGGCAGTTCCTAGAAGTTGGAGCTGCGTCCAGCCCAGCCCGCCAGGGCACAGGCTGGGCCCGATTGCTGGGTACACGGCCCAGACGCATCAGTGCCTCAGACTGGCAGGCCCTGCTGTTCAGTCTTTCAGTTCCTGGGTTAAAATTGCCCTTAATGATTGATTTGTGTGTTTTTCTATTTAGTTCTGTCAACTTTTACTTTTTGTATCTTGGGGCCCTGTTATTAGATGCATGGAAATTTAGAATTACTGGATTTTTCTGGTGCACTTATTGCTATATCATGATGAACGTTCCTTCTTTACTTGTGGCAATGTCTCTTACCTCGAGACGCACTTTGAACGCCCCCCCACACACATACTGCACCACTCTATACACACCCCACACCTCACACACACCACACACCCACACCTCACACACACCACACACCCCGTACCTCACACAACACACACACAAACCCCACACCCCCCCACACAACCCACACCTCACACACACCACACACACACCACATACACCACAAACACTACACATACCCATACACAAACCACACTATACACCAAACCCACAAACACACCAGACACCAGACACCACACCCCCCACACACAACACACCCCCCACCTCACACATACCACACCACACACACACACACACACACACACAC
>NW_007728862.1:211635-222035 GCF_000696425.1 Galeopterus variegatus | reverse complement strand
ACACAACACACCCCCCACCTCACACATACCACACCACACACACACACACACACACACACACTATACCCCACCACGCTGCACACCACAAACAACACACAAACCACACCACACTGCACAGCACACAGACTATACCCCACCACACTGCACACAGCACACCGCACACACCCACACACAAACCACACCATACACCACACACTATATACCAAACACACACACAGGAACACACCACGCCACGTAGCACACTTTACACCGCACACATCACACACACGTGCGCACACAGGGCCCACCTCCAGCGTCCCCGTCCTCATGGTCAGGAAGCGTCTCGTGAGCGGCTTCCCCACTGGCGCCGCTCCTCTTCTACAGGAGAATTTAGCCTGCTCGTGTGTAGCGTGCATACCGATACATTTGAGTTTAAACCTACTATTTTACTCCCTATTTCCTATTTGTTCCATCTGTTTTATGTTTCTTTTTCCTTCCTCTCTTGCCCTCTTTTGGATTAAGTTTGATTTTGAAAAACATGTTCCGTCGGCCATTCTCCTTTCTGTTATCTGCATGTTCTTCTTCTGTTCTCGGCTTCTCCTTGAGGTGACATCATGCATCCTTTACTTTAAGTTTTAGCATTAATTGGGGCTTTCACCACTTCCCAGATAGTGACCCCCTGATGTCACTGTCCCTGGGGTATGGTTCAATGCAACCCACACTGGTTCCCCCCAATTTCTGTCCCTCCCTCCCTGGTACGGATTGGACGGTGTCCCCCAAAGTCCAAGTATTAGAAACTTGACCCCCACTGTGACAGTGTTAAGAGGGTGGGAGATCCTACGACGGTGGGGCCGTGAGGTGGTGGCTGGACTGTGAGGACTGTGTCTTGTGAATGCATAGATCTAGGCACAGACTAGTAAACTGATGGGTAAAGGTGGTCCTGGGCTTTACAAGGAAAGTGAGGAGCTCAGTGTCTCCCTGCTCCTGCCATTCTTGCCACGGGACACCCTGCATCGCTGTAGAGTCACCATCAGGACAAGGCCCTCACCAGAGGTGTTCCCTGGACTCTGGACTTCCCAGCCTCCAAAACCGTAAGACATAAATACAGTCTCTTTACAAATTCCCCAGTTCAGGTATTTTGTTATAAGCGACAGAAATGGACTCATACGCCCCCTGTCATGTCTTTGTGCTCTTCTGGCCGTAACCCTTTCCCTTCCCGTGTAGGGCCCTGCATGGCCTGGTCGGCTCTCCTGCGGGCCCCGTCGGGTTGTCTCTCCCGGGGTGGCTTCAGCACTTTATTTTACCTTTGTCCTGAGGGACGTTTTCTCCAGCTCTAGGATTCTAAGTCAGCAGTCACCTTCTCTTGGTATTTTGGTACCACTTGTGATCTCCTGGCTCCCGTCGCCTCGGTTGAGAATCACTGTGGGTCCTGCTGTTGACCCTCTGAATGTGGGGCTTTGGGTCCTTCCTGGTGTGGGAGCTCCGGGCCATACGGCCTTCAATGCACTCTCCCCGGGGACGACTGTCCTCTGGCACTGCAGCCTGGACATCTGCGCAGGCCTCTCCCAGGTCTCACTCTTTCTTGGTTGGGACAGAGTTCTCAAGTCCGCACGTCCCATTTCAGTTGCAGGACTAAACTCGACTCTGCACCCTCCGGCTCTCTGCCGGTCCTTCTGTCGGCCCACTGACTCCTCACTGGGCCCAGGCTGTGTGTGAGCAGGGCTGGAGAGGATCCGGGGCTCTCCACGAGCTTGTCTCCAGAAGAGAGTACGTTTTGGCTTCCGGCAGGCCTAAGGGGTATCTGACCTGTGTTTTAGTCTCCACCCACCCGGCCCATTTCTGGCCCACGATGCAGCCCCTGCCGGAGTGGGTGTGTTGGCTGGAGGACCAGCCGGGCTCTCGGTTGCCTGACACCAGCCGCAGCTCTCTGGGCTTCTGCCCTACTGCTCCCAGGTGTCCTCAAACAGTCGTCTTCTCATATTTCATCCAGCTTTCCCATTGGTCAGACATGAGCCCACCCACCCTCAAAAGAACTGGGATTCAGCAAGGAATTCCTACTGTCCATTGGGAACAGCAGAGGTGCTCTGAGTTCACCCCCCAATGACCTAGCATGGCAAGGGTGCCTTCCCACACATGGAAGTGGAGGGGACATCTCAGGACCCCTGACGCACTGGGAGGTGCTGCTCAGGGACACTGCCTCAGACTGCCTGTCCCTGCAGCCCTCCTGGGCCCTGGGCTGTAAGGCCAACCAGGCCGCCCCTACTCCAGGTCCTGCAAGGATTCCGTGATCCAGGAAGGGGCTTCCTTCCTCCAGGAGAATGAGACAGTAACCACAGCACAGCAGGTCCAGGGCCCGCACTGAGGGCTCTGGGTGCCACTGTCCACCTACTGGCTGTGCAGCACAGCCCCTGAGCCTGGGACACCCACGGTGTGCTCACCTGGTGGTCCAGGCGGGCCCACTTCTCCTTTGTCCCCCTTTGGTCCAGAAGGCCCCTGGTATCCTGGAGGAACAGAGACCCCAGTGCCCTTCACCAAATGTGCTAGCAAGGGCCTCTGGGATAGTGCCCCTCCTGCCGTGCACACCCCCACCCCAGAGGGTGTTGCATGCACAGTGGCCTGGACCAGGAGGGACCTCAGGTGGAAGAGAGGGACAGTTGGAGCAGGAGCTTATGGAGAACAGAGGGCACGGGGTCCCAGTGCAGCCAGCTGTGCTGAGGGAGGGTGCACGGACAGATAGCAGGGCCACACGGGAGCAAGATCTAACTTCAGCCACCTAAGTGTCTCTCCCTCAGTGGCCAGGCCACCTGGAAGGCTGTGCTGGGAGGGACTATGATTAGGACTGGGGCGTGGGCCCACGCACAGGGCACTAGGGGTTCCTCGCTGCCTCGGACACCCAGGGTAAGCAAGGAGTGTGAGTTCTGGAGCTCGGCTTTCTCTGCATTGCTGCGAAAGGCTACTGGTCCCCACTGCCAGAGCCGCTCCCTGAGATGTGAGCCCGGGAGCCCTCACCTGGCAATCCTGGAGGCCCAGGGCGGCCGGACTCAACAAACGCCTGCAAAGAATGGCCAAAGGTGGCTGCTGAGGGTCACTGCTCTGGAAATGGAGGCCACCACCTACCTGGGTCCCCAAGCCCAGAAGCCGCTGCCCCTCTGGCAACCCCCCTCCCTGGACAGACAGGGGCATGGGTTGGGGGGAGGAGACAGGACTTGGAATCAGGAGCTCTGGTCATCATGCGACCTGCCTCACATGTGTGGGTTGCTGAGCCTGGTAAAGTGGGAATCCCACCCCCTCCCCGAGCTCAGGCCATTGGTATTATCCCAGCCAGAAGTCAGCTCCAGACCCAGAGAATCCTTCCCTCCCCAAGCTTGGTTTCTCTTGGAAGCTCACTTCTAATCCACTGCCCCGTTGCACCAGGGACAGAAAGCCAGAGAGGGGGAAAGGAAAGGAGTGCGGGGACCATGGCGACTCACGTTGCTGTCGTACACAGGAGTCCCGGGAGGGCCTGGGGGCCCTGGAGGCCCAGGGGGGCCAGGCATTCCCTGTAGGGGGACAGAAAGCTCTGGTCAGTCAGGCTCACAGCCAGGGCATCGGCAGTGACCAGGGCAGCAGGCACGGGAGGGAGCGGTTCTGAAGATCAGTGAAATCCGCAAGCCAAATGCGTCTGAAGACGTTAAGCCAAGAATGCACCCAGTCTGCTCTGGTTGTGGGTCCCGAGGACAGGAGCCAGTCCCCATCCCATCTCCAGGTCACAGTGAGCCCAGAACATCTCCCAAGGAGCTGTGGGAGGTGCCTGGGCAGCAACAATGGGACAGACGTGGACACGTCCCCTCCTGTGATTACTAATTGCAAACCTGGGGTAAAGTTCGGTGGGTATTTCCACCCTAAAAGCTAACCCAAGGAGGCCGCTCTCAGAGGCTTTAACTTGTGTGTTTGTGTGAGAGTTTAACTGGATTTTCACCCATTTATGTGCATGTGTGCATGTATGTGTGCTTGTGCACATGTGTAGGTGTGTGGTGCACTTGTATGAGTACACATGTGAACAAGTATGTGTGCACACCTATGTATATGAGTGTGCACACATGCATGGGTGTGCATGTGCGTATGTGTGAGTGCAGGTGTGCATGCACAAGTCTGCAGGTGCATGTATATTGAGTGTGCACGAGCATATATGTTTATATGTGTATGTGTGCACACGTGCATGTGTATGTGTGTGGATACATGCATATGTGGATACATGTCAGAGGGCTGCTCTGAAGCAGTCTCTGACATAAGTGGGACCCCACCCCCTAGCCAGGCCATTCCTGGTCCCTGGTCCCCTGGCTGCCCCTGCCCGCACCTTGCAGGACACTCACCCTCATGCCAAATCCGAGGCTGGCGTCTCCTGGCTCCCCTTTCTCTCCTTTCAATCCGTTCATCCCGGGGCGACCCTGGGGCAGAGCACAGTGGGTGGGCACTGTTGAACTCTGGCCAACACCGTGGCCTCAGCTGTGTCCCTGCAGGGGCGGGGGCTGCTGCAGCCTCCCCATCAGTCCCCAACTGAGGCTGACCCGGCTCACCAGCTTCACCTTGCATACCCCCAGCCCTTGGGGAGCCCCTAACCATCCTCTTCTGACTCTCCTTACCCCTTCCTCCTGCCCAAGGTCCCTTGCACGGGGGCTGCTGCAGCCTCCCCATCAGTCCCCAACTGAGGCTGACCCAGCTCACCAGCTTCACCTTGAATACCCCCAGCCCTTGGGGAGCCCCTAACCATCCTCTTCTGACTCTCCTTACCCCTTCCTCCTGCCCAAGGTCCCTTGCGGGGTGACTGACCCCAGCACCACCCAGGCCCATGGCTCCTGCCCCACTTAGGGCTTTTTCCAGGACGTTAGATGGGCACAGTGAGGACGTCTCCTCAGCCACATCTGGGAAGTGCTATGCTCAGGCAGGCTCAGTTCTGGGGGAGGGCCGGGGCAGGGATGGCTGTCCACTCTGCTCTGGACCTGTTGCCCCCATGGGCCTGGGCTGCTCCCCACCTGACAGGCCCAACCAGCTGCCCACGCAGGGCACAGAGGTCCCACCAGAGACCCCAGGTCCTCACCGGCCGTCCAGGAAAGCCGATCTCTCCCTTGTACCCAGGCCGTCCATATGGACCCTGTAGAGAGGAAAGGAGCCACAATTTAGGGGATCAGAGGCTGCACAGGGCATCGTGAGATGGAGGCAGAGGCCGTGCAGAGACCAGCCATGGCCACCATCAGCTCGGAGCCGCCGCTGTGCCTCCCTCCCGACTCCTGCCCACGCATTTTGATGGTGCATCTGGGATATAAACCTCAGTGACACATACTCAGGAGCCACAAGAGGGAAACGTATCCTTTCAGACCACAGCACATGCGTGCTCAGCACAGAGGAAGTGAGGGTCCTACTCACCGGGGGTCCTCGGAAGCCTGGCTCGCCCTGAACAGAAAACCAGAAGCACCATTAGGGGCCACGTGCATCCCCAACTAGGCAGCCTCCCTCAAGGGTCCCTGTGCCCATCTAGACACCTCGGAGGAGCTCCCAAGATTGCTGACAACACCAGGGGAGAGCAGGAACCACAGGGAGAAGGTTCTGGATTGGGGTTTGTGTCCGGGGACAGTGCATGAATGGGGCCCCTCCTAGTGCCCTGGCTGGGGTCACCTCAGATGTAAGGCCAGGCGGCTGGAGGAGCCCTCTCTATTCAGCGTTCCTCAGCCCATCCCCCAATGATCCTGAGGGCCCTGGGCTCCCTGTGCAGGCCTGTGAGAGCCCATCCCCCACAGCCTCCAGACGGGGGTCCAGTTCCTCCCCAGGCCTCTCCCCCAGAGCTGGTCTGGTGGCCCCTGCTGGGGTGGGGGGACCAGGACACAAGCCCCTCAGGGAACCAACTCCTGACCCCAACCATGCTCAGACTCCTGCAGGTGCTCAGGGGCCGCTGGGAGGAAGGAGGGCCCAGGACCCACTGCTCCCCAGCAGCAGGGTCCTGAAGAGGCCAGACAGGCAGCCAGGAACCTGCAGGGTGGGGGGCTCTAGCGGGGGCCAGGAGCAGAGCTGGGCGCAGCCTGGGGCTCCTACGCCTCCCGCAGGCAAGGTGGGCAGAGGTGCAGCCCCGCGGCTCCCCTGCCTCTCTGCAGGGTGGGTTCAGCCACCAGGGCAGGCTCTGGAGGGCCTTAAGGAAGAGTGGAAAGGGCCCAGGCTACAGAAGTTTCCAGAATCCCGCTCAGGGGAGCATGTGCATCCACAGCAACTGGCCTCTCTCTGGAAGACAAACCCCTCCATTCTGTCTCCACAGCCCCCCAGATACTGCGTGCCCCTGCTTGGGAGCGGGGCCACCTGCCCTCACCTTGGCTCCTTTCTGGGCGGGCGCCAGGGCTCTGCCATTGGGGCCGAAGGGGCTGCCGGGCTCACCCTTCTCGCCCTGGAATGCAGTAAGTCTCAGGGTCAGGGGCCACGCTCCCGGCAATGGAAGTGGCCTCGCGGCTGCACAGGCACCCCCTCCCCCAGGGGCCTCATGCAGAACACCCAGAAAACAGAAATGGGTGAGGGGGCCCTGTGGTCAGCATCGCCTCACAGGCCCAGTGAAGTGGCCACGAGGGCAACCCAAGCTGGAATCTGTCACATGCTCCAGTCATGGCTCACAGGGGGTCAGGTGTGGAGGTTGGCTTGGGGCTCCAGGAGAACCCCTGGAGGTCACACAGAGGAGCTGTCCACCAAAGGCACGTCAGCTCTGGCTCGGGCAGCGGGGCAGCCGTGGGAGTCTGAGCAGACGGCACCCCAAGCCTTACCTTGGGTCCAGGGAAGCCCTGCTCGCCCCTGGAGCCCGGTTCGCCCTTGGGCCCGGCGGGTCCCTAGAATGGAGGCCAGGCAGGAATGAGAGGTTGGTGACCCGAGTCTCCCCGTCCGGATGACAGCACCCTCTCCCCCTGTTGCTCCCTGACCAGTGGCAGGTGGAGGCCCCCGTGCTGCACCCCAGCCAAGACCCCCTTGCCAGGCACCACGGCATCTGCTCAGGCCCAAGCTTCCTCAGCCTCGTGGCGCCCACTGGGCGCTGGGCTTGCCAGGGGCTCCCCACCCAGTGACTGCCCCCACCCTCTAGCTGGCCCATGCAGCTCGGTGGCTGCTGTGTGTACAAAGAGGAGACCCCTCCCGCACAGTCCTGCTGGTGGGGGTGGTGGCAGGCAAGCAGCAGCTCCGAGCGCGGCACTCACGGGGAAGCCTGCAGAGCCCGGCCGGCCCTGCGGAGAGAGGGACCGCGTCAGCTCTGGGGCCACCGCGCGCTCAGGCAGCACACGGCACCCTGGCCAAGCAGCCACCCAACCCGCACCCTGGCACACGTTCAGACCCCCCATGGCGGCTCCTTAGAAATGGGGACATGTACCTCAGATCCTGACACGCTGGTGATCGCTCTCTGTCAGGAAGTGGCAGAAAAATAAAAATTAGAAGAAAAAAACTACATTTAAAATGGAAGTCAACTCCCATCATACTACTCTTACAAGATCAATAAAACAGCAACATGAAATCTGAAAGGGAACTTTTGCCTTCGGCAGTCTTTCTGGTTATTGTCACTTCCCAGGAGCCCGCCTCCCGCACCGGCTGGAGCAGCCCCAGACCCGGGACAAGGGGCGGACGTCTTCATGTGCCCAGACTTCCACCTGCCTAAGGGCCAAGACTTGCAAGTCCGTTTTTGTTTAAAATACTTCTCAGACTCTGCAGACACTCGCTGCTCGCCATGCGGGGACAGCCCCGCCTACCTGGGGCTCTTCTGAGGACTTGGCTGTCATGCCGATGCCCTCTGTGGCCGAGGCTGGGCGGGGGTCTGCTGGGCCAGGCCCCTGCACCTCCTGGAGCTGTGCTCTGCTTCTCGTCGCCTGCTGCCCCCGGGAGCTGCGGCCTCTCCGGCCAGGCTGGCTTCTACCACACACCGACCGCCACCCCTCCTCACAGGACCACCACACCCCCACCTCGTAAACGAGCAGAGCGGTGGAGCCACTTGTCCAGGGTCACACGGCTGACAGTGCTGGGGCCGGGATCTGAGCCCAGAATGTCACCCCAGCTCCTAGCCCTGCACGGGGCAGCCCCTTCTCCACTGGCCAAGGGGAAGCAGGAACTGAGTCACTGAGCCATACCCCGCCCTGCTCCATCCGGCCTGCGTCCCACCCTGGAGGCTCAGACTTTCTGCTCTAAAGAGCGTGGGCTTGTGCGGCCATGCCTGGCCTCTGTGTCCCAGGTAGGTGGGGGCTTGGAGGGGACGCATCTGCACCTGGCACTGGGGTTACATGTGGACAAGAGGGACACCATGTGATGGTCGAGAAACCCTCAGTGGGGAGGAAGCTTCCAGACCCCGACGCAGCCCTTCACCAAGAACTGAGGGCTCCACTACATTTTCCTGATGAGGACAATGAGATCACCTACTGCAGTTCTGGGGCTACATCATCAAGGACAGATGGACTGGCCCAGACAAGAACCCTAAGCACAAGATCCAGCACTGTATCCTCCCGGCGCAGGCCGCTCGATCCCCACCCACCAGTGTGTCTTGTCTGCAGCAACAAGCTCAGGCTCATCGTGGGCATTTCTGACCGAGGTCCGGCCTCTCCTGCTCCCACCAGGGAGTCAGAGCGTGGCCCGTGTGGTTGGGTGTGACCAGTGGTGGGCAGGGATGTCTGGGCAGATCGGGGGCCCACCCACTCAGGGTTCTTACATCCTGCTCCGACACGTAGACGATAGGCCCTGGGGGTCCAGGTGGCCCGGGGAGACCCTGCTGTCCCACTCCATCCTTCCCTGGGTCGCCCTGGAAGAGAATACCACTTGTCCACCACCTCCACATGGCTGTGCTGGCTGAGACTCCAAAGCATCCCCAGGCCTTGCAGGGGCTTCCCAGAGCCCCAGGACATACCCGGGGACTGTGGACAGCAGTCCCAGAGCTGCCCTCCCTGGGCAGAGTGATCTCCAATAGGGGACTGCCACACCTTACACACAGCACCCCAGCCTGGGAGCCGACCCTGCAGACTTGAGGATCTTTGCCCAGAGTCTCTGCCACATGGGTAATTGTTGGGCCTGGACCCCAGGGCAGCACCCTGAAGCTCAGTTGTGCTGGGACGTCCCAGCCCCACTGTCCACCCACCGCACACCCATAGGCCCTGAGCCCCCCACCCTGCCCCACGGGGGACACTCACTTTTTCTCCCTGGCTCCCTTTATCTCCTTTAGGTCCCTACAGAGACAGTAAGGAAAAGGTTCATAATGAGCAGAAATAGGACCCCCCCCCCCACCAGGAGACCCCAGACCTCCAGGGACTGGCTTTGAATAAAGACTGGGAGAGTTTTTCATTCCCTGACCAAATGGAGGCCCAGGGGAGGGGAGGCAAACACCAAAACCCCTGAACTGAATCCGGTGGGGGACACAGACTCCCAGGAGATCCCTGGAGGGGTGCACCCGGTGCCAGCTCTCATCCTGGCATGGCTTCTTCTGGGGTTTCACCTCCTCAGCACCCTGGGCCCACCACGGTCGCTCACCTGGGGCCCAGCAGTGCCCTCTCTGCCGGGCAGGCCGGGGAACCCGGGGGCTCCATCTGCTCCGACTTCTCCCTAGAACAGACACACGAGGGCACAGCATGTCAGCCCTACGGCCTGGGGACTATGGGGGGTCCCCAAGGGGAAGCCACGCGTCCGTGGACATGAAAATGGCTCAGGCTTCTGTCGGTCACCAGCTTAAGCCCTGAAGGGCAGTTCACCCTGGTCAGCCTTCTGGGGGACTGTGGGTGTGGGAAGGAGGGGACAGAGGTGGGGGCCGGTGGCAGGGAGCAGGCGGTCAGGCAGCTCTTAGGTGGCTCCCGTGATTTACCGGGCAGAGCTGGGGAGGGGAGGAAGCCTGAGTCCCTTGACTTGGCAAAACCTAGAGGGGGTCTGGGGGGATGCCCTGAGGGTTCTCCTTTAAAACGGGCATGTCTCACATTCTAAAGAGAGACCGGCAGGTGCGAGGGAGACGCAGGGCAAAGGCAGACTCAGCCCTGGGCTGGCGGGGGAGGTTTGCCCCGAGCACACCAGGCCTGGCCACGCACCCGTTTACTGCAGCTCGGAGGCGACAGAGCTACTGGCCTCTGCCTGGGGGTCCCTCCCTGCTCCCTGGGACGGGTCAATTTCCTGAACCCAAGTAAAGGCACTCACCTTGGCCCCAGGTGGTCCAGCTGTTCCAGGATCACCCTGTATGGATAAAAGGTCTGTGAGCAGCTGCTGGACCAGCCCACCCCAAAGCAGTGTCCACCCTGACCAGCCCACCCCAAGGCAGTGTCCACCCCTTCTCCACTAGGAGGAAGGGAAGGGTTAACTTTTCAGGACACTCTGACACCCCAGCTAAGAGCTGAGGGGTTCCAGGGCCACTGAGCAGGCTGTGCAGGGACCCTGCTGCCCCCACCCTAACAGGCACGTGGTCTGGA
>NW_007728862.1:199889-211097 GCF_000696425.1 Galeopterus variegatus | reverse complement strand
AAAGGCACTCACCTTGGCCCCAGGTGGTCCAGCTGTTCCAGGATCACCCTGTATGGATAAAGGGTCTGTGAGCAGCTGCTGGACCAGCCCACCCCAAGGCAGTGTCCACCCCTTCTCCACTAGGAGGAAGGGAAGGGTTAACTTTTCAGGACACTCTGACACCCCAGCTAAGAGCTGAGGGGTTCCAGGGCCACTGAGCAGGCTGTGCAGGGACCCTGCTGCCCCCACCCTAACAGGCACGTGGTCTGGACTGCTGGAAGCTGGTGACATATTCCTTCATCTCCACTGTAGAAAGCACCTCCACAGAGATGACTTCACTCTCAACAGCCTGAGAAAGCTGAGCGTGCCCTGCTAAAACCCAACCTTTTGAGATGCTCCAGACCCCAAATCAAAGCCAAACCCTAAACGGAGCAGCTGGTGAAGAGATGGGGCCCCACGAGTCCTCAGACTGTGTCCCCGGGGGCTGCCTGGGGGGTGGGTGGCTCTGTCCCCATCAAGCCTGAGGAGGGTTGGGGGCTGGTGTCTCCCAGGGATGGGGGGAGCAGAGAAAAAAGCTCCGGGTCCTCTGGGGGGGGTGACACCTCACTGCCCCCGCCTAGGAGCTCGCCTGTCCCCAAGCCTGGGGTATGGGGGCACCAAGATTTTTTCCCAAAACACCCCCTGTCTGTCCAAGTCATCAAATACATTTCAGACATGTGGAACCAGGAGTCTTGATCCACGGGGCTTTAGAAAGACGGCATGGACGGCCCCCTTCAGCCTGGGGTCTGGGAAGGGGTTGTGTGTGACTGCTGCCCCACCGGCCATTTCTGCCGTATTCTGAAAATTCCCCGGTGGATGTGTGCTACTAGGATCAGGGGACCGCAGGCCGCTGAGGCAGACTCCCAGCAGGTGGTGAGGCCTGGCCTCCTCCAGCCCAGTAGCCCCAGGCCCATGTCTCACTGACCTTGAGTCCTGGTGAGCCGGGCAGTCCCTGTAGAGAAGAGCACAAGGCGTTAGTGCAACCTGGGCCCTGTGGAAGATGCTCCACCCACAAGAACACCAGCCTGTGCAAGTGCTCTCGGCTCTGACTGAGGATAGAAGGGAGGGCACCGACACACCCGTGCAGTTCCACCGGCGGGCTCAGTCTTCAGGCACCCCCAGAACACTCTCTGTGGAGGCTGGGGCTGGCTGTCCACTCACCTGCTGGGTGTCCGCCACCAGCCAACCCCGCCGCATCTGCCCACCTTGGCTCACCCCATGACTTTTCAACTCACAAGGAAGTGTCTTCAGAGAGAGGTGTCCCCAAGGGTGGGGCATGCCATGGATCGCACAGCTCCTGGTCCCATGCATGGCCAGTCCCAGGGACACCCTTCTGTCCCCCCAACCCCTGAAAATCTCGGCTCCTGGGAGGTACCTGGGGCCCGCCGGAGCCTTGGGCTGTTGACCAGAAAGGTCCCCCGGAGCCTTCCATGTCATCCTGGAGGAAACACACAGGGGACACGGGTCTGCGTCCCTTCTTAAAGGAAGCCCCTGCCCCTGAAGCTGGGCACTGGCTGGAGAGATGGGGACCAGGCCTTGGCTGAGCAGGAACATCCCTCGGGGCTGGGGGCTCCTGAAGCGGCTGCTCTTAGACGGGGAGCATCTGCAGGATGCCTTCTGGAGGGGCCGGAATTGGCTGCAGGGGACCCTGGCTGGCGGGCACCCAGGGCAGCCTCTCTTGGGTTTACGTATTTCATCTTGGTCTAAGCGTGTGCACTGGGGCAGGACTGCACCACAAGCAGCCTTCCAGGACAAGTGGGACAAGTCTGAAGGCGTGGGGACAACCTGTCCTGCCGAGTCGGCTCAGACACGGGGGCCCTGCCATGGATGGCAGAAGCCCAGGGAGCGGCCACTCAGCCAGTGAGATGCCTGGGGGTGGCAGGGAGAAGGGAGGGGCCAGCCCACACAGGCTTTCTGAGGCCAGGGGCAGCTGCTACTCACAAATCCAGCGGCAAATCCCGGTCCTGGTGGCCCGGGGGGGCCAGGGGGCCCTCTAGGTCCAGCTGGGCCAGGGGTTCCAGCCAAACCGCTCTCCCCAGGAGGGCCAGCAGGGCCGGGGTCCCCCTTGCTTCCCTGCACAGGGTGGAGGAGAGAGATCATCAGCGCTCCCCACCATCAGGATTTCAGAGTAACACCAGATGGCCACCATGTCCCCAACGCAGCCACACTTCCTCATGATGGTTTTAAAAATCTAGAAATCTGAAGAATTAACACTCTACAAAGCAATGCAAACCCGACAGCCTCTCTGTTCCCTCTGGCTTTATGAGATGATTTCATCCACTGAGAAGCAGCCACGAAACAACCAAGTGAGAACAGACATGCGAGCTCGTTGCCGTGGCTCTGGGGACAACACGCACTGCAGGGAGTGTGCTGCACATGCCTCCGCTACCTCGGCCCAGGCTCCCCAGCAGCTGGGGACGGCGAGGGCGGGCTGCTGGCAGGAGCCAGGGAGGAGAGGGGAGGGGAGGTTCGGCGCAGGTCTGGGGCAGGCTCAAGACTCTGTCACCACGGGGGTGTCTGGGGCTCAGGAGGACACAGGCCTCACTGAGATCTTGTTGGCCTGAAGGGCCTGGAGGAGCAGGGGAGCCAGCTCGAGTCTCATGAGCATGTCTGTGACACGCAGCCCTGGCTCCCTGAAGCACAAGGACCCAAGCGCTGGCAAGAGCCCAAGCACAGAAGCAGAACCAGGGCACGGGGACATGAGACAGGGAGGCTCCAGTGCCGAGGGCTTGCTTAGTGAAGGTCATCCCTGACCTGGGGTCTAGCTGTGGCTTGGCCCAGCTGTCCCGCCTTTCATCGCTGCCATTCAACTGTCCTGAGCCTCAGTTTCCTCATCTGTAAACCGAGACGACCACCGTTCTCTCATGAGCTCTGTGGGGAGCTGACCAGGACAGTGTGAGGGACCCCAAGCCCAGCACTGCCCGAAACAAGGGCAGGAATGTGACCTGCTGCCCTGTGCAGTCCCTGGCCCAGCCAGACAGTAGGAGGCCCCCAGCTCCCACCTGCTGCTGCGCCCCAACCTCATCCTCATTTCCACGCGTGTCTAGTTTTCATTACATCTCACCATTCTGCTTTTTTAACGGAAAGTTAACATTTACCACCCACTCTGCCTGAGAGCTAATTTTACTGGAATCTTACATCTTCCTTCCTTGGTTCTAACCTACTCAAGGGCTTTGTATCCTCTCACCATGTTTAGAAATCTCACCTAGTTTTTGATCTTTAAAAAGTTCCTATTAAAAAGTTTGCTTTTTTAAGCCTCTTTCTAATCCTGTCCTTTTTAATTTTTCTGGTTTCTACTTGGTTCGTAATTAGGTTGTAGGGATCTAGAATTCTTGTTCACGTTACTCCAGGTTTTCTTTTTTAAAGTGTGTCGTCTTCCCACGTGAGTGTCTAATCCCAGTGTCAGGACCTCCGGCCGTAACCAGAGGCACTCACGTCCGCGGCTGTGGCCTCGCCTCACCTTCCAGCCCTGTGGTGTGGGGCAGTTTTACCCTCTGGTTCATGTCAGACTTCATCAGCACGCTTCCCTCATGTATATATGTGCATACGTGTCTACACTAGACATACGCATGTGTGTGTGTTTACATGTGCATACATGTGTCTACACTAGAGATGCATGTGTACTTACATGTGTGTTGATGGAGTTTGGATGTGTTGTTCCCTCCAAAACTCATGTGGAAATTTGATCCCCAATGTGGCAGTGTTGGAAACTGATTGAGTCATGGGGGCGGATCCCTCATGAGTGGATTCATGCTCTCCCTGGGGCAGGGGGGATTAATGAGTGAGTTCTCGCTCTATTAGTTCCTGTGACAGCTTGTTGTTTAAAAGACCCTGGCACCTCCTCTCTCTCGCTTCCTCTCTTGCCATGTGATCTGCTTGTACCTGCCGGCTCCCTGCCACTTTCTGCCATGAGTAGAAGCAGCCTGAGGCCCACGCCAGATGCAGCTGTCCCAGAATCGTAAGCCAAATAAACCTCTTTCCTTTATAAATTATGCAGTCTCAGGTATTTCTGTTATAGCAACACAAAACAGACTAAAACATGTGTACACGTCTACACTAGAGATACATGTATTTATATTTGCGTATGTGTCTACACTAGACATACGTGTGTATTTACATGTGCATACATGTGTCTACACTAGAGATGCATGTATGTATTTGCTTGTGTACGTGTCTACACTAGAGATACGTGTGTGTGTTTACATGTGCACACATATGTCTACACTAGAGATGCATGTGTATGTATTTACATGAGTGGATGTGTCTATATTAGAGATACGTGTGTATGTATTTACATGTGCATGTATGTACCCGTGTATACCCTAGAGATACATGTGTACAGGTGTATTCATATGTGTGTACATGTATATATCCCTAGGGTATACACATGTACACATGAATTCACTTTATACCCATCTATCCTCTTGGCTTCTCCACAAAGGGAGCCCTGGACATCTTGGATATGACGGGGTGGCCTGCCCACAGAAGGGCCAGAGCCTGGAGGGGTCCTCCTGGGTGTCTGTGGAGGTCTCCAGGTGGCCCCTCCTCCTTAGCCAGGTCCAGCCTGTCCTCCTGCCCAGCAGGCCCAGGAGGAGTGGGTCGAGGCAAGGCTGCCACCTTGTGGGTCAGATGAGCCGTGGCCCAGTCCTTAGGCCTGTCCCAAGGGAAGGCCACATCCATCAGAGAAGGGGGTCTGGGTTCAGGGCTCCCCACTGGGCAGGGCCTGGCCCCCTGGGGAAACCTCTGGCCTCCCTCAGCTTTGCCTGAGAGCCATCCAGGCCACCCATCAGAACCACAGGATGGGCCCCTTTGTGAGGACATGGGGACCCAGGTAGCCTCCCAAACTGGAACAGCCCAATGCCCGCCTCCTGAAGCCACTTTTTCTTGTGTGTTTTCCCCAAGAGCTTGTTTCCAAGGGGCTGTGGGCTCCAGAGCACACCTGGTCTCATTTCATGAGAAGACCAGACTCAGGGTGGACATGCTCATGCAGGACAAACACAGTGCCACTGTCAGGGCCACTGCGGGCAGGAGAGGTGGATGGAGCGTGGTCCCGGCCAGTGGGCGCCAAGGAGGGCTCGTTCGACTATGGTGCCTCCCACACCCTCCCCGGGGGCACTTATCTACCACTCTGGGGTCGGCATGCCGGGGAGTTCTGTTCGTACCTTGGGTCCTGGGGCGCCCGCTTCACCCTGCAGGGAGAAGGGTAGGGTCACTGCACAAGCTGACCAAGAACAGCGAGCAGAGAAGGGCCCGCCACCCGTGCATCCGCGTCACCCGGACCCACATGGTCGCTGCCTTGCTGTTTATGCCCACAGGCCATTCCTGGGGTGGTCCTGCCATCACCCCCTGTTTGTGGCTGGGAAGGAGCCCTGGGAAGGTGCTCAGCCAGAGCTTAGCCAGAGCTGCTGCTGCAGGGGAGCCCGGGGCTGGTTCTCCTGGATGGCGACAGGCTCTGAGCAGGGAGAGCTGCCTTCAGCAGCTTTGGCCCTACGCGCGGCAGGGAGGCCCTCATCTCTGCACACTAGGGCGCCGCCACAACGCTCTCCAGGTGGCCGGACACTAGCGACCCGACTAGACACTCGCAGGAAAACTGCCTGGAGGCCACAGCTCGGTGCGTTTGGTCACGGAGCTGTGCAGCCTCTGGGAAGTTTCTCTGCTATTGATGGAACCAAAATCAAAACTCAAAATACAATTTTCACATCAAATGAAGTGTTGACATTGTTAACAAACTGTGAGTCCCATCGGTGTCATGGAGAAATGGTCGTCACTGTGTCCCAAGCCCCAGCTGGTAGCAGTGAGGCCAAGGCCCAGGCAGCTGCCCAAAGCCTCACTCGGGGCTTCTGCTCTCCATGGAGGCCACTGGCCCAGGCACCACATCCAGGGGTTGCCCACCGCTGGCCACCCAACTTGGCACCAGGTCGTCCCCCTGGACATACAGGAGGTCACTTACAAGGCTGCCCTTCTGGCCGTGCTCTCCTGCCTTCCCTTCTCTTCCTGGAGGGCCTGGGGGTCCCTGGAGAGAGGAAAGCAGAGTGGGGTCTGTGTGGAATTCCCCACTAGAAAGATGTCTAGGCTCACGGACCACTACCTGGGCATCCACAGATTCCCCAAAAAGCAAGGACCCAGAATGTCCCAGACACAACCAGAGTCCCCAGCTCATGGGAGACCCCGCCCAGCACTCAGACCTCAACATTCAGTTTTTGTGCTTTGTCTCTTTTCCTGTTTTTTTTTTTTTTTTAAATTTTTTGAGCAGCACTCAGACCTCAACATTCAGTTTTTGTGCTTTGTCTCTTTTCCTGTTTTTTTTTTTTTAAATTTTTTGAATTGCTGATCAAATTGGGGAGACAAGCAGGGCCAACAGATCCCGTGTGAAGGGGGCTCCCATGCTGATGCTGGGGGAATGTGCTGCCTCCCTTCTGAGCGGCAGCCTAGTAACGTGTGCAAATGTAGATTAGGCACGCTGTTTTAACCTAAAAATCCCCCTCAGGAGCTGACCCTAGGGAGAGCCTCCCTGGGGCTATGGGCCAGGGTCCTGCTGGCATGGAGTCCAGCACGGGCTCCGCCCACCCCTGGTCCTTGGCAGGGGCTCCTGGGAGAGGACCTTGGTTCCCCCAGAAGCATTCTGTGAGGTCAGCCGACCGCAGACAGCCAGAGAGATTAGCGGTGCTGCTGCCGTCACCCAGAGCCTGAGTACCCCCAGAACCACAGGGGGGCCTGCTCTGGCTCCTCCACAGCCCCAGGGTGGCCCAGAGAAGGGAGCCCCCCTCCAGCATTCGAGGAGAGGTGGCAAGGACTGGGGGCCCCAGGTGGTGAGTGGACAGTCCCCCATTCCGGGCGCTCACCCCCCATTCCCAGCAGTCAGGGCCCTGCCCCTGATGGACGAACAGGACTTACCGGGGGGCCGGGAAAACCAGGAGGCCCATCCCGCCCAGGCACCCCAGGAAGGCCTGCGGGTCCTGGTATGTCAGAGCTGTTCACCCCAAAGCGGCCTGGCTCGCCGGGCAGGCCTGGGACGCCAGGGGGCCCTGGGGGGCCGGGGAAGCCTCGCGGGCCCTGGATAGGGGCAAACATAGATGGTCACAGCATCCATCGAGTGACGATCCCAACCAAGCCTTGTCACCACCCCCCAGGGGGTCCCAGCTGAGATCTCGTGGAGGCCATTGCACACTCCACATGTACAGAGACAGTGGGCAGCAGCCACCGGTCTGAGGACCACTCACCCTGAGGGCCTCCAGGTCACCACTGAAGCCAGACCCCTCCATGTCAATGAAGGTCTGTAGGGAAACAGCCAGACAGATATTCCAGAGCAGATGACCCCTGCCATGCTCCAGCGTGGACAGAGAATCCCGCTGGCCCTGCCCGGCCTGTTCCCTGAACACCACACACATATATGTGCACAGTCACACACACATACATATGCACATACACACGTGTGCTCACATGCATGTACACACACACATATGCACATGCAACTCCCGTGTCTGTAGTTCACAGGGCTTACAGCAAGAAGCAGAGAGAAACAAGCAAGGCTCCTCCACTGCCCCTAAAGAAACTTGAACAAGGTGGGTGAGGCCCCCCCCCCCTGTAACCTGCAGCCCCGCCCACCCGCCCTGAGGGCAGCAGCTGGTCCTCCTGAGCCCAGCAGCCCCAAGGAGGCCAGTTCCTGGGCAGAGGAGGCCAAAGGCGGGACTCACCAGCTTGTCGTGTCTGAAGGACGGTCCTGGGGGCCCCGGAGGTCCCTGGGGTCCTGGGGGTCCTCTCGGCCCGATGCCAGAATCCCCCTGGAAACACACACAAGCCAGTCACACCACAGGTCAGGAGCCAAGACAGGAAAGTGGCCATCACCCACAGCCAAGACTCACCTTCTCGCCCTTCGGACCTACATCTCCTGGAGCCCCTGGGAAGCCCTGTGGCCCAATGTCCCCCTGGAAGACAAAGACCAGGAGCTCGGTCAGGGAGGAGCACCTCTGTCCTGTCACCCCATGGCCCACCAACAGCACACAGCTTTACATCCTAAATGCTCCTCCCTCAGAGCATGGAAGAGACAGGAGCTGAGCCCTTCAGGGGAGGCCACAGAGGCCCCCCAAATTGGGACGGTGCTAGGCCCCCAGCAGCAAGAACCAGAACCCACAGGTGGACACCACCAACCACACACCTCCATGCGAGCCTGTCTCAGCTGCAGCTACTGGGAGAACCGCATGCAGCACTCTCAAGACATTAACTGTGGGGTCTCCACGACATCCTTGCCAAATAGTGGGTGCTCAGTCTGGTGTATATGTGTGTGAGAGGTGTATAGTGTGTGTGTGCTGTGTGTAATGTATATGTGGAGTGCATGTGGTGTGTTGTGTGTGTTACACATGTATATGTGCATGCATGTGGGGTGTGTGCATATGTTGGGGGCACTGTGGACAGATGGTCCCTGAGTGTTTGCTACTTAGGTAAGTGGCCAGAGGCCTTCTTGCTAAATGACGGTCAGTGTTTCTGAATGTCCATGTGTGCTTGGAAAAGACAGTGCAGGGTTCGTTTTTCAGACAGGAAAATCTAATATGATCATCTAATATGATCTGTGGAGCAAGCTGTTGCCTGGCCAGGGATCCTGCAGCGCACACACGTGCCTGTGCAGGCACACGCACGCACTCTGTGGATTCAGGACGCCCTGTGGAGTCTCCCACCGTGACTATGTGTGGGTGGTTTGCTCAGTCTTCCACAGCCTTGCTGTGCGGCTGTGTTGTCACGGGCATCTGTGGATTCAGGACGCCCTGTGGAGTCTCCCACCGTGACTATGTGTGGGTGGTTTGCTCAATCTGCCACAGCCTTGCTGTGCGGCTGTGTTGTCACGGGCAACACCGTCGTCAGTGATCGCTCCACGGTCAATATGAAATATTCCTTCTCATCCTATTAGAATGTTCTTGACCCAGATCTTTTGTGTCCAGGATTAACACTGTGACATTTGCTTTCTGCCTCTGTTATGTCACCATTTGCTGGTACACTGTTTCCCAAATCTTCACTTATGACTGTAGTGTGTTCATTTTATTGTGTTTCTTGGAAATAGTGCTTGTTGATTTTCAAAAATCTGAACTGTTTCAGGGCAGAAACGCTCACGTCACTGGTGACGTGGCCCTCGCCCGCCTGCATGTCTTCTCTTCTGCACATGGACCCCCCACACGTGCAGACTTTCAGTCCTCGCTGTACTCCTCTCCTTCTCGGGACAGGGAAGGGAAACCTTCTATTTCTTTCCTTTCCCTTTTCTCCTGGTGCTTATCTGGACACTTCAACCCACATGCATAACCACGTATTTTTCCACCAACAGTTAGACGAACTTCATAACACAGTCAAGCTGCATTGTCAACATTGTCCCATTGTGGAACCGCCTCATGGTGTTGGCTTTAAAAGCTGAGGGGTCTTATGCAAACTCACAGACAATGTCTGGCTCAGAAAGAAAAACAAACTTACGGGTCTTCCATCTTCACCAGGGTCGCCCTGGAATGTGCAAGAGAAGCCATCAGAGACAGGAAGCTGCCGTTCCCGTTCCCCCCACCCCGTCTGAACACAGAAGTGCACCCTGCATGCCAAGCCCCTGCGCCCCTTGGGAGAATGACTGTCTAGGAGGTGGCAGAGGCCCCATTCCTGCGGATGTTCTGCCTTCTGCACTGACAGCCGTAGTGACATCTGCCAGGGCGGTGTCTGGGCCGCCCTGATCACCTGCCAGCACCACCCTGAGCGGATGGCTGCTCCTGGGGTCTCCAGGGTCCCAATGACATGCTGCTCTGCTCCCAGCTAGCTCTCAGCCTCACCCTCTGTCCCTCCTGCCCAAGCCCCCCACCTCCCAACAGGACCAACCCCAGCAGGACCAGGACTCACCAGAGCGCCGTCCCTCCCCGGAGCGCCGTCCTTCCCCGGCAGCCCCGGGGGTCCAGGGGGTCCCTGCAGCCTGGGGACAGGTTGTGCATCCGGGCCTGAGGGACCCTGGGGACTGATTGGGCCTGGGGGACTCTGGGGACAGACCGGGCATGCAGGACCCTGGGGACCAACTGGGCCAGGCAGGCCCCGAGCACCTGGCTCCCCCTTCTGCCCCTTCTGTCCTTCCTAGGGACAAAGAGAACAGGAGGGCACAGGCTGGGGTGCGGCCACACGCACGCAGCCACACACACCGAGTCAGGGCTGGGCTCTGTGTCACAGAGGGGACATGCGGTAGACTGTGTGCTGGGCAGAGGGGGAGACAGGGCACAGAGGAGGGAGGCATGAGCCCTGAGGGGCTCCATTAGGGTCCCCAGTGAGTGCACCAGAAAGCCCTGACTGCTCTGGGTCCCTGAGGTTCAAGGAAGGGGCCTCACCTTTTCCAGGCTGACCCCCGCACTCTGGACACGACTGTCCCATGTGGAAACCGAATCGGAGCCAGGAAGGGTCTGAGCTAGGAAGAGGGGCAGCGGCACCATGGTCAGACCCCAACATGACCCCAGGCTCTGTCACCCCTGGACCCATGTTCAGTCCTGGCCTGGAGCCCGCTGGACATGGGATAAGCCAGGCTTTAGTGGCACTCCCTGAGCACATGCCGCAGCCAGTGTCCCAGGTGGGAGACACGGGAGAGACGCCAGGGCAGGCAACGAGGGGAGAGAACTTAAAACCGACGGTGAAGCCAGCGTGGCTGTGCTGAGCCATGATGGTAAAGGCTGAGGCCTTCTGGAAGATTCTTCCTCGATTCCCTATAACAAGAGAGCCCAGACCACCAAGTGCCTTCTGATCACTCATCTTTCTCCTGCTCCTTTTTTCCCTTCCAACTTCTAACGTGAAAATTTGAAAACCAATGGAAATCCCACAAGGGAAGGACAGCAAGCGCCCACTGCCCCCAGACCACCGCCCTCTCACGTGTGCTCTCTCACTCTCACACACACGTGCACACGTATACACACACACACATGTAGGCACGTGCAAGTCTGTGCCCAGCCTTATTTGCTGAAGTGTTTCTCCTATGTTTTCTTTAATAAGTTTTATCGTTTCAGGGTGAATATTTAAATCCTTGATCCATTTTGACTTGATTTTAGTATATGGTGAGAGGTATGGGTCTAGTTTCAATCTCCTGCATATAGATATCCAGGCATCCCAGCACCCTTTGCTGAAGAGGCAGTCCTGACCCCAATGTACAGGCTTGGTGCCTTTGTCAAAGATCAAATGGCAGTAAGTGCGTGGGTT
>NW_007728862.1:197751-199176 GCF_000696425.1 Galeopterus variegatus | reverse complement strand
CCACCACCACAAAGAATGTGCCACAGAGGCTACAGGAGGCCCATAAAGCCTAATATATCATATGGCCATCGTGTGGGCTTCATGGGAGACATCTGCGGACTGGCTATGGGTCAGTCCCTACTCTTCTTCCTTCCCTCAATTTGCATATTTACTGCGACTGGGCTCAGGCTGAGCGTCCTCGCTGGAACACGTGTATGCATGCTTGTGTGCATGTGTGTGTGCATGTGTGCATGCGTGTGCGTGCAGGGGTCCTCCCAGGGCTTCTCCTCCTCAAAGGAGCCTTTCCTGCTTGTGATTCGTAAGTCTTCTGTGGGGTGATGCTTGGAGACTGTTCCCAGACACCCTCTATCCCAGAGGTAGTCAGCTGGGTAACACATAAGTTTACACAGTGGTGAAACGCCTCACGTGCTGAAATCCTTTCCTGGGGACATGTAGATGTTCCTGTTTTCTGAGTGAAGTTTGGAAGAATCCTGTGCCCCCTTTAGTGGAGGCAGTGAAGTCCCCATTTCTCATTTTGATCAGTGCCGGGACAGTCGTAATTCGCCGGGCTTGGAGACTAGATGGGATTTGAGGTTCTGTAGCCAATCACGTAGACTGACTGATCCCAGGGGAGGTGACCTTTTCCAGGGCTGCACAACTGGCTCTCACAGCCCTCACGCATCCTCACTTCTCTGCAGATGCCTGTCCCTGTTTCCAGGAGAAACTGGACCCACCCACACCAGCCCCACCGCTCTGCAGAGCAGCAGGTCTGGCTGCTGCCCTTGAGCATAGCACTGTGCTCAGGCTCACTCTCTAGGCCCTGGCTGGGTGTCCCCACAACCCCCACCCCCAACCCAGGCATCATCACCCAGACCCCGCTGCACCGCGGGATCCACCAGGAGCCACATGTCTCGGTCTCGGCCACAAGAGGGTAGCCTAGGCACGGGATGGCCAGAGTATCGGCATTATCTAAGGCAACTCTAAAATCCTTGCCTCTGGAATCTTTAAAACTCCAAAATCATTGCTAAAAGAAATCAAAGAAGACATAAATAAAAGGAGAGCTATACTGTGCTCATGGGTCTGAAGACTCAATATTATTACAATTCCACTGCCCACCAAACTGACATGGATTTGGTGACATTCCAAACAGAATGCCAGCATGCTTCTGTTTTCTTTTTTTTTTCTGGTAGAAACTGACAACCTGATTCCTTAACATACATGTAGAAGGCAGAACTCTAAAGGTGTCTACCAAGACCCTGATCCAAGACCCAGTACCCTGGTCATTCACTCTCTAGCGCTGCCGTGGAGGGACTTTGGAGACATAGTGAAGGTTACTAATCAGCCAACTTTAAGAGAGGGAGATTATCCTGGATGATGTGGGTGGACCCAGGAGACGAAGGCAGGAGAGGAGGTTAGAGGTGGCAGGCAGCCTCGAGAGGCTGAGGA
>NW_007728862.1:185562-196478 GCF_000696425.1 Galeopterus variegatus | reverse complement strand
CACACACAACACACACCACACCACACACACTACACACCACATCACACACACACACACACACCACACCACAGCACAACAAAGAAAACACCACACAACACACAACACATCACACACCACACCACACACATCACCCCCCCACACACAACACACCCACACCCACGACACCACACATACACACACCATACACCCCCCCCACACACACACACACAACACACAGAAAAGCTTTACCTGCTAGTGGCACCACCGTGGTTTCTTCCTGGACTTCGGCTCTGGAGTCTTCTGTGGGTGGAGGAGTGACCGGGGGAGGCTGGGGGAGGCTGGGTGTGAGGGACGTGGCCTGGCAGGTGAAAGTGACAAGCTGGCTTCAGTACCCAGCACACGTGTGGTCCTATGAGCACGTGTGCCGGCAAATCTGTCCGGCCAAGATTTACTTGGCGTGTGAAGTAAAATATGTACGGGTTTTAAGAAAGATAAGAAAAACATCATCTTAGAAGGAGCTCCAGGACTCCCTCCAGAGCTGCTTGCTTGGGTTTTCTGCTGAACAGCCCCTGGGGACAGTGTCTCCACAGCCCTGGCTGCCCCACCCTGCGAGCTCAGCAAGTCCCCTCCTCAGCCTGACGGCTCCCTGAGCACCAGGAGTGGCAGAGCCTTGTCAGGGCCCAGGACACGCTACTTCCCACAGTCGGGGGACATGGAAGGGTGAGTCTTAAACATGGTGCCAGGTGCCTGCGGAGCCTCCTCGTGTCCAGCTGCACAGCTGTGGGGTGTGAGCTATGCTGCAGGGCAGGTGTGTCTTCGTTGAGAGTCATGAGCGGGGTCTGCATGCCCTGGGCCCCATGCCTGCAGCTGCCACTGCTGACTGATTCCTAGGAATCCCTGGCCCTGAGTGGACAACCGCTCTGCTCTGAAAATCCATCTCCCCTGTTCCCAAAGGCGCATGGTGCTTCCAGGACGCAGGTGAGTGGGTGCTCAAATGTGCGGTCGAGAGCCCCCACACATCTCCGCATGTGGCCCGCACATCCTGGTGGACAGGCCCCGTGGTCACTCTGGCCAGGCAGTGACCGTGAAGCTTGACCGAGGGCTCCCTCTGATGCCTGGCAGGTGAGCAGCAGCCGGAGCTGGACCCCAGGTCTTCCCTCCTCGGCCAACACCTGGTCACCCAGAGGAGGGTCCGAGGGGGCCCCAAGCTGTGATTGGCCATGCAGATATCCCAGAGTGGGGCTGCAGTGGGAGACCAGAGCATTCGCCAGCCTGAGAGAGGCTCCCACACAGTTGGTTGTCTGGCCAGGCCCTTCAGGGATGCCCCATACAGCCGGTCTGCTGGGGTGGGGCTGCAGTGGGAGACCAGAGCATTCGCCAGCCTGAGAGAGGCTCCCACACAGTTGGTCGTCTGGCCAGGCCCTTCAGGGATGCCCCATACAGCCGGTCTGCTGGGCCCGATTCTCTACAGTGCTGGCCTGGCCAGGGCCAAGTGCTTCATTAAGCAGCAGGTTGTGGGGCCGAGGTGGGAATGTGTGAACAGGGCCCCGTTCCGGTTATTAGTGATCCCAAGGCTGAGTCATCTCATCTCAGCCCGGCCCAGCCCACATGCCCAGGCCCCTGGAGAGACATAACAGTCCCCAGGACCAACCCTGCAGAAGAGGGCTGGCAGCTGCAGGGTGAGAGCCCATCCAACCCTGGCAGGGGCCATCGCTGGGCTGCCATCCTGTATTGTGTCCGGGGGTCCTGCTGGGTGGTAGGACCAGTCCCAGTTGGGCGCATGTTCTCTCCCCAAAAGCTGCCTGACCCCACACACACCAGTGCAAAGGTCATGGAGTCCCCAGAACCCAAGCCCTGGGTCAAGACCCATTGTGAAGACAGGACCTCCCTCCAGATGCCGGGGGCACAGAGGGGCCCACGCAGTTCATCCACACTGGAAAAACCCACGGCCCTTTCATATCCCTGGATCCTCCTCCTGCCCCCTCCTGTGTGTTTTTTCAGGTGGCCCAAGCCGGAAAAAACACAGTTTGGCTCCCCAGAAGAACCCTTCTTCACCCTAACAGATTTACAGACCCATTGGTTCGTTATGGCTGCCTATAATTTAATGCGGAGCAGGGGCAGCTGGAACACCAGGGTCACTCCACAGAGCCGGGAAGGCTAGGGTCAGGAACCTCATTTTAAGGAGGGGGGCTGGAAGGGGCAAGCCCATCCTCAGACATGTCCCCACCTCCCCTTTCCCTCTGAGAATTTGTCTTCGTGACACAGAGGAGCCCGTGGAAGTCGCACACTTGTGTGCACCCCCACTGCTGGGGTCGGACCCCAGCCAGAGCGAGCCCTCTCAGGAGCAGGAGGGTGGTCTTGGCCTCACGCACGACTCACCGTTCCCTCTGTGAGGCGCTCTCCGCTCTCCTGCAGTCCACTTCCGAAGTCTCCGGACGCCTGAAGGATTTGAGAAAAATGAGTGGAACAACGTGGCCCGGGCACCCACCCCCGCAGGGCCTGGAGAGCCAGGTGGCAGCGTCGGACTCCCTGAAGCCCCACCAACACTGCCCCTCGCGGCTGTGCCCAGCATCCTTGGAGGGAGGAGTCAGGGGAGGATGGTGACCAGTAAGTCGTGTCCAGCCAGATCAACTGGACGGCCCTTCAGAGCTCAGCTTGGCGTTGGCTAGACATAGAGAACCCTGAGGAAGGGACTCCCTTCTCCTTCCACGGCCACCCCGTTCCAGGACGCTCAGGGCACAGCATTCGTCAGTGTGCAGGCCGTGCCAGGTGGGAGCCTGCCGTCGAGGAAGTGCCTCGTGAAGCCCAGCAGCCTCTACACAGAGCAGCGCCGCCATGGAGACATGGCCTGTCATCACGTCCACCCCGGACGCCTGCCTGGACCGACATCCTCACTGTACCCACGGCTGTGCATCTGACCTGCTCTCGGGGGGACTGCCCTTCTCTCTGCCACAGTTTGAACTTAATGAAAACCCAGAGGGGAAATGTCACCTGAGTCCACTAACGACCGCACAGTTTGAGGCGGGCCCTGGTGGGGGGTGTGTGTAGAGGATGCCCCAGCGGCTGACCCTCCCTGCACCCCGGGCAGCCCACAGCCCTGCACACAGGAAGCAGCATCAGGGAGCCAGTGTTGTCGTGGCCAGTGTTGACATGGCCACCGGGAAAGAATGACAGCTGGCTGGTTAGCCCAGCGGGAAGAGCGCGGTTCTGCCCACACCAAGGTCTAGGGTTCAACCCCTGTCCTGGCCAGCTGCCAGAAATACCCCAACACAACAACAAAATTCAACTACTTCCAGGATCTCTCTCAGTATAAAAGCAATAGATCTATCAGGCAAAATACTCAATACATGTGCAGTGTACATGCATCTACACAACCGCCCACGCCCAGCACAGCCCGTCTCTGCTTAAGAGGCTACACACACCACACACAGACACACGCACCACACACACACCATGTACAGACACACGCACCACACACAGACACACGAGCCACACACACACCACGTACAGACACACACACCACACACAGACACATACCACACAGAAACATACCACACACACACACCACACAGTCACACACACACCACACAGACACACACACCACACACACACCGTGTACACACACACCACACACAGACACACGCACCACACACACACCGTGTACAGACACACACACCACACACAGACACACGCACCACACACACACCGTGTACAGACACACACACCACACACAGACACACACCCCACGTACAGACACACACACCACACAGACACACACACCACACAGACACACACACACCACACAGACACCAGCCCGTCTCTGCTCAAGAGGCTACACACACCACACACAGACACACGCACCACACACACACCGCGTACAGACACACGCACCACACACAGACACACGCACCACACACACACCGTGTACAGACACACACACCACGCACAGACACATACCACACAGAAACATACCACACACACACACCAGACACACACACCACACACACACCGTGTACAGACACACACACCACACACAGACACACGCACCACACACACACCGCGTACAGACACACACACCACACACAGACACACGCACCACACACACACAGTGTACAGACACACACACCACACACAGACACACGCACCACACACACACCGTGTACAGACACACATACCACACACAGACACACGCACCACACACACACCGTGTACAGACACACACACCACACAGACACACGCACCACACACACACCATGTACAGACACACATACCACACACAGACACACGCACCACACACACACCATGTACAGACACACACACCACACACAGACACACACACCACGTACAGACACACACACCACACAGACACACACACCACATACACCACACACAGACACATACCACACACAGACACACACACACCACATACACCACACACAGACACATACCACACACAGACACACACACACCACACACACACCACGTACACCACACACACCACACATAGACACACACACACCACACACAGACACACACACCACACAGAAACATACCACACAGGCACACACACCACAAACACATCACACATACAAAACAGACACACACACCACACAGACGCACACACACCACACACGGACACACACACACCACACACACACATTACACTACACACACACACACCACACACAGACACATACCACACACACACCACACNCCCGCCCCCCGGGCAGCCCACAGCCCTGCACACAGGAAGCAGCATCAGGGAGCCAGTGTTGTCGTGGCCAGTGTTGACATGGCCACCGGGAAAGAATGACAGCTGGCTGGTTAGCCCAGCGGGAAGAGCGCGGTTCTGCCCACACCAAGGTCTAGGGTTCAACCCCTGTCCTGGCCAGCTGCCAGAAATACCCCAACACAACAACAAAATTCAACTACTTCCAGGATCTCTCTCAGTATAAAAGCAATAGATCTATCAGGCAAAATACTCAATACATGTGCAGTGTACATGCATCTACACAACCGCCCACGCCCAGCACAGCCCGTCTCTGCTTAAGAGGCTACACACACCACACACAGACACACGCACCACACACACACCATGTACAGACACACGCACCACACACAGACACACGAGCCACACACACACCACGTACAGACACACACACCACACACAGACACATACCACACAGAAACATACCACACACACACACCACACAGTCACACACACACCACACAGACACACACACCACACACACACCGTGTACACACACACCACACACAGACACACGCACCACACACACACCGTGTACAGACACACACACCACACACAGACACACACCCCACGTACAGACACACACACCACACAGACACACACACCACACAGACACACACACACCACACAGACACACACACACACCACATACACCACACACAGACACATACCACACACAGACACACACACACCACATACACACATTACACTACACACACACACACCACACACAGACACATACCACACACACACCACACACGGACACATACCACACACACACCACAGACACACACACCATGCACACATACACACACCATATACACACATATATAAGGGACCTTCAAAAAGTTCGTGGGAAGATTCGTATTCTTTCACCTCTATCTCTTCACTAATGTTTGAAGTGCCCTCGTCTATTTTTCCGAGGTCACTCCTATCTGCTTTATCACCCAATTGGCTATCACAGGGGTGGTTTTGAATGTTTACTTTATATTCCATATTTCTCTACAGAGGGAAATTGCAGGAGCTCATGAAATGTTACCCAGCTTGCTGGTCCGCAGGTGGCATCTTTTGGGACTTCCCCATTGTATCACTTTGGGATCCAGGGCAAGGCCAGCCCTCGATCCTGGGCCCAGCCTCCCACGACGGGGGAGACCCCAGCCCCAGCCCACACGGTCACTTACCCCGTCTGCATCATCGTCCTCCTCGTCCAGGCAGTGCAGGGGGCTCACCTGGGGGTCCCCACGCACCCTCAGCTCTGCGATCATCCCCTAAACACAGAGGGAGAGAAAGGTCACCAGTGGTCCGAGGGCAGGCGGCTCAGGGCACAGGGAGACCATGGCTCACGCCAGCTCCCAGCTCGGAGGCTGGAGCCGAACATGCTGGAGATTTTGGCATGTGCCTGAGAAGGGCGAGGGCAGGGTTGCTGCAGAGAGTGGAGGCCCTCACGTCGCTCTCCTCAGGGGCCAGAGACACCTCATGCAGGGGAGACTTGGGGATGAAGCCCATAAGGCGTGTCCTGGCGCCTCGAGACCAAGGCCGGGGTGGGTGAACGGAGGGGGCACCGTGACTCGCTGATGTGACACGCCTGAGTGATACTGACTTTAAGACGCAGCAGCCGAGGCTTGAATAAAGTCCTGGAAGAGAGAGACTAGATCTGGAGGAGCAACTTCACCTTTTTATAGGAAACAAAACCAGAAGCCAAGGACGAAGACAAAAAGTCACGTTGCACTTGGAATGTGCTCCTCGGCCAGCCCAGCTGGGCTCCCCAGACCCACGCGACCTGCAGCCTGATGACACTACTTCCTGCCCGGAAGTGACACGTGTGTTCACATGCTTCCTCCAGCACCTTCTGTGATTTTTAACATTTTAGTCCACTGGGATTTACTAATTTAGTGTATTTTTTCCTAAATAGAGACCACATTTCCGATTCAAAGATGCACATTTCATTAACTCCCACAGTAGAGGGCTCAAGGTCAGGGTTCGGCAGAACTTCCGGCCTCGCGGGCCTTCCGGTCTTTGTGGAATCTACTCTGCCGTAGCACCAGGAAATCGGCCACAGACAATAAGAGAGAGAATGGGCTGGGCTGTTGCAATGAAACTTTATCAGTGGACACTGAAATGTGAATTTCATATCATTTTCATGTGTCACAAGATATTCCTCTTTTGGTTTTTTCAAACTATTCAAACGCTCTGGCTTATGTGATGCACAAAAGCAGGCGGGCTGGATGCCGGCAGGCCCCAGTGTAGGTGATGCTGTCATGCTGTACTCAGGCTGCTGTATCAGCAGGAGCCATGAGTGCATGACCTCCCTGCTCCACACCAAGGAGTGCATGGCAAAAAACACCCTGGCGTGTCCCCAGCTTGGCACTTGCCTGAGGGCTCCACTCACCTCTCCAGGCCAGTGCTGTCCCATGGGGAAGCACAAATTTCTAGAATTCAACCCCGGCCCCTCCTGGCCCTGCGGCTCTCCAGGCTCAGCTCAAGCCACTTCTTCCATTAGGCTCTCCCTAATGTCCTTCCCTAGGAGGGTCAGAGCTTCTGGATCAGTTCTGCCTCTAAATCCCCATCCCTCCTGATGCCAATGGTGAGGCTTGTGCAGATGTATCCACATGTGTGTGTACATGTATGTGCATGGCCTGTATGCACACACACGCAAATCTGTGTGTGGTCATGTGCATGTGTGTGCACACATACACCTATACCTGTTCCTGGTAGGTGAAAGACGAACCAAGTGAGTGTTGAGGCCAGGCAGGGAGAGGGAGGCAGGGCCTTGGGAACCCCTGCAGCCCCATGACACCATGGCTTTGCTGTTTTCCAACACAGTGTCCAACCAGGCCAATGCCCCAGCATGCCAGCGAGTCTGCCTTCTGCAAAAGTACATGGGGGGCTGATTCCACGGCTGCAGGCCACACACTCAGGGTTGTCAAACCTGCTGCCACTTCACACGCCAACACTGGGGAAGGCCTAGCTCCAAGCCACTGGATCACTTCCCCGTCGCTGGGTTGATCTTGGAAGGCAGTAGACGGTGTCCACTGGCGGGATTACACTATGTCTCCACATTCTCCCCACTTAACTGTGGCACATTCCAGAAGATCAAAGACAAGAGCCCACAGCAGGAACAACGTCGAGGCCTGTCCTCCATGAGCCAAACTCCGTGGGTGCCCGGGGAGTCCCGCTTGCCTGCCCCCCACACCTGGCATCAGGTAGCTGCACTGCTCTCAGTCTGACTCTGAGTGGTCAGAGGTTCCAGAAGTTTCTGGGGTGCAGCCAGGCAGGTGACACCCAGGGGAAGGGAAAGACAGTAGCCAGACCCCAGGGCATCCAAGACAAGCAGAGTCAGCATCAATGTCCCCAGAACAATCTCCAGGCTGGCAGGCAGCAGCACTGCAGGCAGGAGGCAATGATGGCTGAGGCTTCGTTCTAGTTACTGGAGAAAGTGACAGGGTACTGGGAGCGTCATCCATGAGGTCCTTTCCTGTGTGGTTGGGACATGTCAGGGGCACTCAATGAGGCCTAAGATTAGCCCCTCTTGTTCCAACACACCAGCGCAGACACACCTGTGCCCTAGTGGAACCAGCACAGGTCCTTCTGCAACCTCCGCTGCCCCCAGCCTCACCCTCGCCCTCTGGCCACTGCCCCTCCCAGTGCAAATTCCACTGACTTTTTCAGCTGCAGGCTCAGTCCTCCAGGGCCTTGGACCAGCCCCACAGTGTCCTCAGCACATGATGGTCAGGCTGGGCTCCCCACAGACATGAAGGTCAGAATGAGGCCTGGCTCTGACTGGCTATGCGGGAATCGTGCTGACAGCCTGTCCAGCCTCACAGTTTGGCCCTGAGCCCCCGAGGGCTACAGCAGATCTGAGGGGCAGCGTGGGGGGCTGGCCACAGACAGGCCCAGGCCTGGGGCTCTGGGTCAGAAAAGGGACAGCCCATGGGTGGGAGGAGAGGACAGCATTTGACCCCAGTCAGTCCAGCTGAGGGACCCTGGAATTCTGGGAGCTCCAACCATCAGGAGGGCGGCCGTTGCCCAGGAGGGGTGTGTCAGTGAGCGCATGAGTGAGCGCGTGTGAGAGCATGTGTGTTTGCGTGCAAGCATCAAGTGTGAGTGTGTGACAGAACATGCATGTGGGGCACAGCCGAGGAGAACAGTCCCAGGACCTGCCCAGGTGTGCACAGGGGCCCTGCCTGCCACGTCCAGGCACCAGATGCCACTGCCCACAGAAAGCACAGGAGACCCAATTCTTGGCTTAAAAATGCAGGGGGAGGGGCATTTCCTGCAGTCAGCCTCCAGGCCCGGTCAGGGGTTGTCATAGCAGCACTTCCTGGAAACACACTGAGATGCAAATTCTTGCCCACCCCGTGCAGGCCGGGCAGTGCAGGCCGGGCAAGGGCAGGACATCTGGCTGTGGTGACTGAGTCTCTATTTCTGAGAGCCGCAGGGCCGGAAGGGGCCGGGGTTGAATTCTGGAAATTTGTGCTTCCCCATGGGACAGCACTGGCCTGGGGGTACTTTTGGTGTCAGAGGTGAAGGAGGGCCTGGGTGCTCCAGAAAATTCTCCTCACACAGACACTCACTGTCCTGTGAGGCCCTGAGCTCCACCACAGACCTTGCCCACCACACGCGCATGTGGGCTGCAGTGCCATGGGGGGCCACGACCAGGAGAAGGTGGGCACAGAGAGGGCAGAGGAGTGCTGGATCCTGCACTTGGCCCGTGGACACTGGCTCCAGAGGCTGGAGCTGCCCCAGCAGCACATTTAGTGGGTTTAGGGTCAGTAGTGCGAAAGCCACAGGCCATGGCAAATATTTAATGGACTTGGAACCAAAAGTGGTGAAATCCAGAGGCTGGAAACTGAGGGTCACAAAGCGTTCCGTTACTACAGATTGTGTAGAACGCTCCCTGTCGTGCTGCCTTACAGAAGACACGGTGTAAACCCGTGTGTAAATGGTCAGAATCTTCCGCAGTGAGAGCCAGGATCTGGGGCCGCCCACTGGTCCTCAGTCTCCCTCTGCCTGTTTCCCAGGGACCTCCGTGGCCTTTGGAGATGGCTTCTTTGCCCCACCCCTTCCCCCAGCCTGGAAATGCCATCTCCGGGCTGGGACAGTGAGGGCTGAAGAGCCTGTTTGGGTGGCAGGGGACACAACCTGCTCCAGGCCCAGCCTCCCCACCCCCACCTCAACGCTGACAGTCCTGGGACCTCCCTCCAAGCTGGCCTGGCCCCGGCTACCCCAATGAGGTCATGGTTCCATATCCTCGTGCTCAGGTGCTGAGGGCTTCAGCCACCTCACTCGATCAGGCCCGCACTTGTCGTTACGATTTGCTGAGCAAGTGGCTTCTGCATGGTCACCCACACACACCCGAGCACTTCAGTTCATTACAAATGGCTCCATTCAGTGAAGTCAGATGCTGCGTGGACGCTGGGGCATGTATCGTGTCCAGTTAAACCCCCAGTGAGTGCCCCTTCAGATGAGGAAGACAGGGTCAAGGTGCTGGTGACAGAAGGTGGTGTTGGGTAGAAGCCAGGGGACACCCAGGGAGCCAGGCTGGAAGCAGACCTGTGGGTGCCCCGAGCACTCCCTTGGTCAGGAGCAGGGTCTAGTGTGGCCAGGCCAGGGGGACCCCAGGAGGAGAACTGCTGGGGTCAGAGGGCACTACCAACCCTCCTGCCTCCTCTACGCACCTGCTCTGGTGGCATGAACCTGTCGTGCCTGGTAGGCGGCCACACGGCGTCGCACCTAGACTGTTTGTTTTATGTAATGTGGCCATAGCTGCATGCTGAGGAGGACTCACAGCCTCAGCCGCTTCTGTCACTGAATAGAATACAGATGAGAGAACCCAGCACCCAACTGGAGCTGCCCATGTCCCAGGCGCAAACTCCCGAGCACAGCGCAGCTCCCGGAGGCGCCAAGGGGCATTTGTGGGTGGGCAGTCAGGATGAAGAGACGGCAGAAGTCAAAAGAAAGACATGAAAGAAAGCCCAGGCAGAGAAGAATCGGCTTCATAAAGAGAAAAGTACATGCAGTGACTGAGGAAACAAGGCGCCTCCGACAGAGACCTTAAGTCACGGAAACGCAGCTGCAGAGCCCTTCCAGTGATTAGAGAAGGGCCATGTACACTGCAATGGAGCTGGAAACAATGTTGTAAGAAAGCCTTGTAATAAATACACGGAGT